>NC_091952.1:15284044-15431544 GCF_031021105.1 Erythrolamprus reginae
CATCTCAGGAGAAGTTAAAAGTAGAGGTGGATTAACAGTCAAGATTCCAAATAAAACGCAGGTAAAACTTTGCTAATTAGGGAAAGGTTCTTTGTGTTTATATCAAAATAGTTCATAGTTTAGAGATGGTTGTCAACTACCATTTGATTTCAGACAATAACACAGACATGAAAAATAATCATTTTTTAAAAAATGCAGTTTCCCAGTTGCAATGTATGGCTGTGAAAGTTGGACCATGGACTATATATATATGTTTTTTGTTTTTTTTTTAATGTCAGATCACCCTGGTATATTGAAGGAACGTCACAGCTCCTTTTTGCCTCTAGGCCCAACCCAGGACCATTTCAAGGCAGTTAATTTATTTATAGCCGAAAACTATATTCTTTGGAAATTTCTGGCGACGTTTCGATGAGGTCCCACTCATCATCTTCAGGCTGGTGTTTCTGTCCTTGTTCTCAGATTATTTTGTTCTATGGGATAGCAGGTTGCCAATTTAGATAGCAAATGACATAATTCCGTCCTGGTACAGCACAAAATAATCTACAAAAAATCCAATGGCTCCCTAGGACATACCGTCTACCAAAAGAAGACACACACCAACCGCTACTTAAACGCAAAATCCCACCACCACCCTGCACAGATCAATTCCATAGCCAAGACCCTCATTTCCAGAACCAAACGCCTAGCTGACAAAGACCACCTGGAACCTGAATTACACAGTCTCACAAATTTATAAATATCCAATGGATTCCAAAGAGAGGCAATCAACAACTTAATCCAAAAAGAGACACCCCCAAAGAACCAAGACACAGAACAGGACAATGGCATTGCCCTCCTCCCTTACATCAAAGGCACCACAGATAAAATCAGTAAAATTCTCTGCAAACACAACATCGGGACAGCCTTTGGTACAGATAAGAAAATAGCCAACATCCTAAGAAACCCGAAAGACAATATCCAGCTAGAAAACCAGGGAGTTTATCAAATACCGTGTAAAATCTGCCCAGCCACATATATTGGACAAACTAACAGGAGAGTAAATGCACGTGTTGCAGAACAAAAGAATGCATTAAGGAAAAAAGAAAAAACCTCCTCCCTTTTCCAACACTTCAAAACTACAGGACATGAAATTGATTTTGACAGTACTAAATTAATTTCCAAAACAGAACACTACAGCAAAAGAATAATAATGGAAGCCATTGAGATAGAAAAACATCCCCAAAATATGAACAAAAGGGATGATACCTCCCGCCTACCAGACATCTGGAAACCAGCCCTCAAACGTAACCCAGCCATAAAAACAGAAACTAGACTCAGAACACATATTGCAAAACAATCAAGTAGCCTGCAAGCTCCAACTACTCAGGATATCACGCCTAATCAACAACCATTAACTAATCAGCATATTTCAGCTACATCAACGACCCCAGATGTTACCCCACTGGGTGGCATAAAAATTGAATGAATGAGTGAATTAATTAATTAATTAATGAAAAAGAAAGGAAGGAAGGAAGGAAGAAAGAAAGAAAGAAAGAAAGAAAGAAAGAAAGAAAGAAAGAAAGAAAGGCTGAGCACCAAAGAATTGAGGCCTTTGAACTATGATGCTAGAGAAGATTCCTATGAGTCTCTTGGACTGCAAGGTGACCAAATCAATCAGTCCTTGAGGATATCAACCCTGACTGCTCTTTAGAAGGCTAGATGCTGAAGATGAAACTCAAATACTTTGGCCACCTAATGAGAAGGAAGGACTTACTGGATACTAGGAAAGATTGAGGACAAAAGAGGAAGGGGACTTACTGCACCACAACATATTTTTCTATATTGGGTGGTAAACCAAACTATTTTGTCTTCTAAAATAGTTTAATCAAATATAGTATTTGACCTTGTTTCCAAGACAGCTGGTTTAATGACTCAAATGACTAGATTTAATTTTTAAAGGTTTTCTTTCTCATGCAAACTTTAAATTTCCATCTTTTGCAAGGAAGGTGGGCGAGAAGGATAAGGAGCAGGGCTTTCTTAGCAAATCTTCTAGTTGGGAAAATCTTTTCCAAAGAGTTAAGTTGAACATCTGTTCTTAGATGATTAAGCACCTTCACAAAATCCATCTGGTCCTTGAAGACATTTAGAAGAAAGAATAGGAAGTAAGATGGAAAGAAGAATTCTTTATGGGGAGGGAGGGGGGGTGTTACTAGCATTGTTCTTTTAAGTTTTAAATGCTTTCAGATTTCCATTAACAAAACATTGCTTTGTTCCATAAAATGGTTGAAAATAATGGCATGAGCCACCTTGGGCAATTATTGAATGACAAGACAAATATGCTTTTTAAAACAATGAACAACGAAGAACATAGCTTTAAGAAAGCAGGGGAAAAGAAAACCAGGAAAAAAATCCATGAGGAGAAAATATTCATCCTATAGCAACAGCTCGGCTTTCTTCCAGAAAATGAACATTTCATACATAAATGGTGTATTTCTCTGTTGCATTTAGTGGGGAAAACATAGAAACTAAAGAACACTCATTTAACAAGTCCTGATGGCTTTTTTCTTCGGAACACTGCAGGAAAACAAGAGAAATATTTAGTACTTGAAAATTTCCTACATCTTTATCCATCTTAATAATGTGATCCACAGAACATTATTATCTATCGCTATTATACTGGTTGTTATTTGGCATGGTGTATATTCCCAAAGTATTTTGTTCCCATCTCTAGGCATTATTATTATTTTTCTCTCCAATGGAGCTTGCTCCATTGAAAAAGGCATTCTCTTTGGATTATTTTTTTGCAATTCTCTCCAAGGGAATTTTTTGAGGAATTGGACTTTAGAACTATAGTAGAGGAAGTCGATTGAGGGCCTAACATTAGAAAATAACCAATTATTACAGGTGCTAATTTGCCAAAGCTAAAAGATTTATAACCTTGAAGAGAGAGATGATAGATAGATAGATAGATAGATAGATAGATAGATAGATAGATAGATAGATAGATAGATAGATGATAGATGGAAGATAGATAGATAGATAGGTAGGTAGGTAGGTAGATAGGTAGATAGATAGATAGATAGATAGATAGATAGATAGATAGATAGATAGATAGATAGATGATAGATGGAAGATAGATAGATAGATAGATAGATAGATAGATAGATAGATAGATAGATAGATAGATAGAGATAGATAGGCAGACTTGCATATCTCTCTCTCTCTCCCCATCTCTCTCTCTCTCTCTCACACACACACACACACACACACAGAGAGAGAGAGAGAGAGATATCTATCTATCATCTACCGGTATCTATCTGTCTGTCTGTCTGTCTGTCTGTCTGTCCGTCCGTCCGTCCGTCCGTCCGTCCGTCCGTCCGTCCGTCCGTCCATCCATCCATCCATTTATCTATCTATCCATCTATCTATCTTTAACACAAGATGATATGACCTTAGCCAGGAGACTACAGTGTTACTACAAAGTAGTTGTTTGGCTGCCAATAATTGCTAGACTGTTCAGTTCATGCTCAGATGCTATCCAGAGTATACTACAAGGGGTGGAATAGCTCCAAACTTGAAAAGGTTTTGCAGCATCATGTTCTTGGGCTTCTCCCTCCACCAATGTCACTTCAGGCTCAAGCATCACATTGGGGAAGGTCCAGCACTGGCTGCATTCACAGTACCATATGAAACATTGTTATTGTCCCATCAAAGTCCCTATTTACCTACTTGCCTGTAGCATGCTTTGAAACTGCAGGCAGGCAGGCAGATACCATGATCTCCACCTAATGTTGAGTTTCCCAATCTTGGTAATTTCCAAATATATGGACTTCAATTCCCAGAATTGAATAGACATCATAGCCATTGCTGAGAATTCTGGGAATTGAAGTCCAATCGCCTTCAATTTGCCAAGATTCAGAAACTCTGATCTTAGAGGAGGAAATGCAGCTATCATATAGAGCGGGGGGTATTTATTTATTTATTAGATTTGTATGCCTCCCCTCTCCATAGACTCGGGGTAGCTCAAAACAACAATAGAACAATGTATGACAAATCTAACAAATCTAATAATTTAAAAAACATTTAAAAACCCATTATTAAAGCAAACATACACACAAACATACCATACATGAATTGTATAGGCCCAGGGGAGATGTCTCAATTCCCCCATGCCTGACGGCAGAGGTGGGTTTCAAGGAGTTTACGAAAGGCATGGAGGGTGGGGGCAGTTCTAATCTCTGGGGGGAGCTGGTTCCAGAGGGTCGGGGCCGCCACAGAGAAAGCTCTTCCCCTGGGTCCCGCCAAATGACATTGTTTAGTCGACGGGACCCGGACAAGGCCAACTCTGTGGGACCTAATCAGTCGCTGGGATTCGTGCGTCAGAAGGCGGTCCCAGAGATATTCTGGTCCGATACCATGAAGGGCTTTATAGATCATAACCAACACTTTGAATTGTGACCGGAAACTGATCGGCAACCAATGCAGACTGCGGAGTGTTGGTGTAACATGGGCATACCTAGGGAAGCCCATGATTGCTCTCGCAGCTGCATTCTGCATGATCTGGAGTTTCCGAACACTTTTCAAAGGTAGCCCCATGTAGAGAGCATTACAGTAGTCGAACCTCAAGGTGATGAGGACATGAGTGACTGTGAGCAGTGAGTCCCGGTCCAGATAGGGCCGCAAATGGCGCACCAGGTGAACCTGGGCGAACATCGCCCTCGCCACAGCTGAAAGAGGGTTCTCTAATGTGAGCTGTGGATCAAGGAGGATGCCCAAGTTGCGGACCCTTTCTGAGGGGGTCAATAATTCCCCCCCAGGGTGATGGACGGACAGATGGAATTGTCCTTGGGAGGCAGAACCCACAGCCACTCTGTCTTATCCGGGTTGAGTTTGAGTCTGTTGACACTTCAAATCTGCATGATGGCCAGAACGGTATTGCAATCAACCCCCAACCCTTGTGCATTGTGTCATCATATATTGTGTGGGGCTTGCATCACTATGCTTTACCCAATTTACCCAATTTCTTGGAAACGTTGACCTCTCCCTTGATAATGACCATGTAAACTGTTGCTATATCACAGATAAATCAGCATGATCAATAATGTCATCATGCAAGCAAGTACATGTCTCCTGGCATAGAATACAAATGAAACTGTTACCTGAACAAATTATTTGCAAGCCAAACTATCTGCCATTCTCTCTTCTTTTATCCAAGCTTGCCCTGGAGGGATATCACAAGGCAGCTCTTACTGATGAATCCTTTGGATGCATCATCACTCTTCATTGAACCGAAACGCCCCCCTGAGAGACCCAGAGAGATCTTTCGCAGCAAATTCAGTATCTGTTTCCTTTCCCTTGTTAGAAGAAATTCAATATTAGAAGAAATGGATGGTGGAATTTGTACCCGAGGAAAAATGCAAATGTGTAGAGGAGGGGGAAAAAACAGGGGAAACCACACAAACTGACCTTGATACCACCTATTGGAGATGACAACTGTCACGTAGCAGGTTGCCTGGAATAAACAGAAAAGATACAGGGTATCATGGACCAAAGATAAGAACTGCCAAGCAGCAGATAATGTAATATTCAACACTTGAAATAATGTGGAAACATGCTGACAAAGGATTAAGAGGAAATCTGGAAGGAATCCCATTTTGTTAGATTTCACTATCTCAACATAATATCGGGGTTTTGGGGATACTCTTGTTTCCCCCAGAATCCTATGTGGACTTCACAGAATAACAGAGTTGGAAGATACTGTTGTAGTAGCGTTTTGGAGAGCTACCCCACCCAGATAGCTACAGCAGATAGCCAGTCGTCTTAGACAAGGATATTAGGAACATATATTAGGAACAACGAGCCGGGGTGGCGCAGCAGGTAGAGTGCTGTACTGCAGGCCACTGAAGCTGACTTGTAGATCTGAAGGTCAGCGGTTCAAATCTCATCACCGGCTCAAGGTTGACTCAGCCTTCCATCCTTACAAGGTGGGTAAAATGAGGACCCGGATTGTGGGGGCAATAGCCTAGCTCTGTTAAAAAAGTGCTATTGCTAACATGTTGTAAGCCGCCCTGAGTCTAAGGAGAAGGGCGGCATAAAAAATTGAATACATAAATAAATAAATAAATAAATAAATAAGATAATCAAAGATAATCAAAGACAAGTACTTAGTTTCTTAGGAAAATATTTACTTTTTTTGTAGCAAACCTACCCTATTTGAAGATAATCAAAGACAAGTGCTTAGTTTCTTAGGAAAATATTTACTTCTTTTGTAGCAAATCTACACTAACTATTTATACTGTAGCTACTGTATCTCTAGCAGTGAATACAAAATATTCACAAATCTCTAATATTCTCAGTTGCAATATTCAACTACAAGTCTTCAGCCACGATATTCTTCCACAATAATCAGCCGCCACAAGCCATAAACCATATGCCAGAAACTATAAGCCATAAGCCAAAAGCCAAAAGCCATACTAATTCCAAAGCCACACCTATGCAAAGGTGCATCATGGTATATACATTTGTCAACCAAACAGATTACATTAGATTAGATTCACCATGACTAAGCAGTTTTACATTGTTAAAGTCATTACTTTGATTATAGTTCTTCTCTCTGCAATTTGGAATATTATGTCAGTTAGGACCCTGATCCTGACAGAGACTTTAGAAGACTTTTAGTCCAATCTTGCTCAAGCAGAATAGCCTGTCAGGGTTCCAAATAATACACTCTTAGTAAACAGAACTCTGAGGCAGGATGATTCCTCAAATAACAGTTTTATTTAGTATATCATATTGGAAGAGCCTTCTCTGTGGCGGCCCCGGCCCTTTGGAACCAACTCCCTCCAGAGATTAGAATTGCCCCCAACCTCCTTGCCTTTCGTAAGCTTCTTAAAACCCACCTCTGCCGTCAGGCATGGGGGAACTGAGATATTATTTTCCCCTGGGCCTCTACAGTTTATGCATGGTATGTCAGTATGTATGTCTGATTTTTATAGTAAGGGTGTTTTAGTTTTATTATTGGATTGCTACATATTGTTTTTATCACTGTTGTTAGCCGCCCCGAGTCCACGGAGAGGGGCGGCATACAAATCCAATAAATAAATAAATAAAATAAATAAATAAATAACGATTTGTCAACTGCCCAGGGTTACAGTTCCTTCCCCAGTCTTTAGATTTTACAAGAACACACAGAGGTGGAAGTTAAAGGAAACATATCCACCCATATTGCCTCCACCATTATTTATTTTTGAATACCTGAGGAAAGATGATAAGGTTATTAGATTTATTTCTCATAGGGTGAAAATGATAGGGCAATTGACCGTCCTGTCAGGTCCATAACTAAATTTGTTTTTTAAAATACAGAAGATCTTGAGAAGGTGAGAAAAGATGGGGTCATTTAATGCCTGGTGATGATAGAATTTATGGGGCAGAGGGACAAATGGAGAAATTAGAAGTTAAGAGAGAATGATGGATGAAATTACAGCCATGTCTTTAAAAAAGTGACTTGGAGAAAACCAAAGAGAGAGAGAGAGAGAGAATGGAATGGATAAAAAGGAAATCTGGTATTCTTGGCCCATTTCACTGTACTTCTTTAACAATAATTTTCCTTTTCATCCATATTTAGGGACAAATTAAATGTGACATTAAATGCCTCTTTGCATTTAATACCATATAATAATGATTAGGGATGCAGCTGGTATGGAAATGGAATTTTTAACTCTTATCATCTCAGCTGTGGTTCACTGGGGAGAAAGAATACCTGAGGAAAGATGATAAGGTTATTAGATTTATTATTAGATTTATTAATTTTCTATTTATTTAGAATAAATGCCCAGTTGGAGGAAATGCTTCCACAACCCACACCCCTTTATTTTGCCCCTATACAAACAGCATCATCCTCAGTTCTCTTTAGCACACCACCTAAATTGGGACTTAGTTCTCACTCTTCATTAGAAGCCTCGAAGTGATTTACATTTAGCCCTTCCAAACTTATTCTTCTTATCTTCATCACTACTAAATGTTGTGGTTAACTCTGGCCCAGCTCCTGCCCCAAGGAATGTTGAGGTGGATGTGGGGGAGACATCCACATGCCGCAGGCCTGTTTTGCTCCCAGTAGAATCTGCCGACGAAGACTCCTCTGACCAAGGAAACGTGAGTGACAGGGAACAGGAGAGTTTGGCAGACAGCACAGGAGGAGATCAGTCATCTGTATCATCCCTGGATTCTGAACAAGAATTAATGACACATCCACGCATGCGTAGAGTGATGCATAGGAGACAACTGAAGGATTATTACAAGAGAAAATGAGGCCACCTGTGGTTGGGTGGGGCTGCTGTAATTAGTGCTACAGATAAAAGTGCAGCCTGGTGTTTTAGCCTCATGGCAGTTCATCTGATTCATTGTTTTGTCAAGATCATGGTTTTTGCTGTTCAGGATTGTGTGTGTGGACTCTCTGGACTTTAGAATTGGACTCAATTTCCCAGTTATTGGATGAGCAATTGGACTGCATTTAACCTGTGCCTTGTGTGTACCAGAAAATCCCTTTGACATTTAAAAAGGGAGTTGTTTCTGTTTTTCTGTTTATAAAAACTTTTGGGTTTTCCTTTTATCCTGTGGTGTGTGTCTTCCTGGACTAATTACCCTGTAATTACGGGTGGTTGAGACACGCCCGCAGAACACTAAAGAAGTCAGCAAAGGCCATAACTCCTCAAAATTGCTTTCAAATATTTCTGCATGCTGGACAGAAGACCTGAAGTCTTGCCTGATTCTTAAGTATTAAATTGTAGAGTTGGGCAAATCTTCAAAAGAGTATTTTATTCCCCACCACAAAAAATAAAAATAAAAATAAAAATACAAAAACCCCAAAATAAATGGACTGAAATAAATGGAAACTAAAAGAGAGAGAGAAAGAGAGAATGGCATGAATAAAAATTAAATCTGGTTTTCTTGGCCCAAACATTCAATTGAAAAAAGCTGTCTATATAGAGAGAAATTATGTCATATTTACCTGGTAGAACAACTGAAAATTAGACCAGATTCTACTTTATTGTAAAGCTACATTAATATAATTTTATAAGTTTGGATGTAAAATTCTACCGTAATCATCTTTAAAGCCTGATAATATAGGTAGATGTTATGGTAGATGTTATGATTTCAGCTCTGTAAATGATGTTTTTGGAAATACACCGGTACTCAATTATATTGAATAGACTGAAATTCTTTTGTTGCTATCAGGCAAATAAGCTTTGCAGATTGGAAGACTCCAGAGAAGAATCATTCCTAAAACTTGACAATTTCATGACTCAGACTAATTTTCTCATTATAATATAACTTTGGCTGCTGATGTTTCATGCTGTGGCCCTAATTGGTTGGTGATGGACTTAAGATGATGCCATCTCATGTAATCATTATCATTGTCATCTTCAGAAGAAAAACACAGCAAGGGAAAGATGTCATCTGTTTTATGGTCTCTTTCATAACGAGGGAGTGAAATTAAGAAGGTAGCAAGATGTAGGAACGTGGGAAGATACATGGAATTATGATATTTAACCACTGCATTCTTTCTAATCTGCTGCCCAGCCCTTATCCCCAGGTAGCTGCAAATGAGCACTCATAATCATCAAGTAATTAAAACATTTTGTGTTTATAAAAACCACTCAGCAGCCAGATATTAGGACTGTGAATTGACTGCATTGAAATTACGACCACCTAGTGCTATGGAATGCTTGTGATATATGTTAGCAGGGCTTCCTAAACCCAAAGTAATCAATCTGCATAGCACTTCTGTTAGGTAGGGAGACTTAATTATCACAATTTTTACCTATGGGCAAATTGAATCACAAAGAGGTTAATTTTCTGCATTAAGCTGTTAAAACTTCCCAACACATTTACATGCATAATTTATCCACAGGTTCTTGAAGATACTCTTGCTGTTTTGTTTTTATTCTGTTTCTTCAGGAAAAAGATAAAACCTAATACTGGAAATATAAAATTTGGAAGCAGCATGTCAGAAGCAACAGTAACTGTGTAACAGAATTGGCAGGGACCTTGGAGGTCTTCTAGTCCACCCCATGCTCAAGCAGGAGAGCTTCTATCATTCTGGAAAAATTATTTATTTATTTTTATTTATTTAAATATTTATTTATTGTCCATTTTTTTCTTCTTCTCTAGTGATGGAACTCCCACAACATCTGGAAGTAAGTTGTTCCACTGATTAATTTTTTTCAGTGTCAGGAAATTTCCCCTTAGGTTGGATTTCTTTTTGATAAGTTTCCAAATGTTATCCTTCTCTTCTTTTTTAACAGCCCCTCAAATATTGGAAGTCTGCTGTCAAGTAACCCTTGTCCTGCTTTTCATTAGTCTATACCAGCGGTAGGCAAAGTTGGCTCTTCCATGACTTGTGGACTTCAACTCCCAGAATCCCCGAGCCAGTCATTCTAGCTCAGGAATTCTGGGAGTTGAAGTCCACATGTCATAGAAGAGCCAACTTTGCCTATCCATGGTCTATACTGTACATATCCACTTACTGCAACTTTTCATTGTATGGTTTATCCTCGAGTCCCCTAATCATCTTTGCTGCTCTTCTCTGCATTCTTTAGCATCTCAGCATCTTTGCTGTATCAATGTAACCAAAACTGGACACAGTATTCCAAGCGGGATCTTACCAGTGCAGTATAAAGCAATACTAACTTCCTGTGATCTTTATACTATCTTTCGGATGATGCAGCCAGGGTTGTGTTGGCTTTTTTGGCAGCTATAGCCAATTGCTAACTAATACTTAAGTGGTTGTCCACTAGGACTCCTTGATTTTTCTCACAGTTACTGCTGTTGAACCATGTATCATTTATTCTATACCAGTGGATTTGTTTTTCTTGCCTAAATGTAAAATCTTATTCTCACTTCAGAACTTTGTTTCGTGTTCAAATCTGTCAAGATTCTTCTGTATCTTGAGCCTGACTACTAACATTTGATACGTTCTCCTTCTATACCCAGATCTAAATTGTATATGAAGATTATTGTTTATGAAGAGCACTGGGCCTAAAGAAAAATCACATGGATCATGTGGATGCCAAACTTGTGTTGTCGTGGCATCATTACGTGATATATCAGCACTTTTTCCCCCTTCACTAAAATGGGCATGGGCATGGCCAACATGTGATACATCCAGCCCATGGATCGGGAGTTTGACAGCCCTAATCTAGACCACTGTTTTAAACATAGAAACAAACATAGAAACATACATAGAAACATAGAAACATAGAATATATAGAAACATAGAAACATAGAATATATAGAAACATAGAAACATAGAAATGTAGAAACGTAGAAACATAGAAGACTGACGGCAGAAAAAAACCTCATGGTCCATCTAGTCTGCCCTTATACTATTTCCTGTATTTTATCTTAGGATGGATATATGTTTATCCCAGGCATGTTTAAATTCAGTTACTGTGGATTTACCAACCACGTCTGCTGGAAGTTTGTTCCAAGCATTAACTACTCTTTCAGTTAAGTAATATTTTCTCACATTGCTTTCGATCTTTCCCCCAACTAACCTCAGATTGTGCCCCCTTGTTCTTGTGTTCACTTTCCTATTAAAAACATTTCCCTCCTGAACCTTATTTAACCCTTTAACATATGTTTAAATGTTTCGATCATGTCCCCCCTTTTCCTTCTGTCCTCCAGACTATACAGATTGAGTTCATTAAGTCCTTCCTGATAAGTTTTATGCTTAAGATCTTCCACCATTCTTGTAGCCCATCTTTGGACCTGTTCAATTTTATCAATATCTTTTTGTAGGTGAGGTCTCCAGAACTGAACACAGTATTCCAAAGTTGATGACTTTAAGATATGTAGGCTTCAACCCAAAACTGCCTAGGGAGCATTATCTTTGTGGATTTAAAAAAAAAAATTCTCTGTCACTATTTTAAAAGCAACAACAGAGTGAATTATAATTAAAAAGACCCCCCTTAGACATTTCTAGGGGTTGAACTTCAGATGTATAACTTCAGTTTTGAGACTGAAACCTGGGAGTTTCAAGGGATTGTCTGCATATGCAAAGGTTAAGTTATCCATTTTGCTCTTAAAAAATGAAGCAGATCATCTCCTTCTGGAAGGCTAAATGGAAACATAGAATACACTTTTCCAATCCAACTTATGGTGTGTGTTTAGTGAATTCAAGATCTCAGAAAGGAGGTTGTACTAGTTTAGATGTTTCACACAATCTACAATTCTATCTCTTTCCCCTGCCACAAGGCAGAACTAATATCAACCTTTTGGGGAACCGTCTCATTCATTCCCTCCCCAATACAGGTGCCAGCATCAAATGGGTCCGTGCAGTATAGGGAGATCCGAAGGCAAGATCCCTACTATTCCAATGAAGGCTGAGACCAGTCTGTGAATTGTTTCTTTTTATCATTCATTGCTTTGTTGTGTTGACTCTTCACAAACCAATGGACCATAGTGCATCAGGCCCCCTTACCCCTCCATTATCTCCCTGTGTTTGCCCAAATTCATGTATCTTGAGACACTATCTAATTATTGCATCCTCTGCTGTCCCGTTTCCCTTTGCCTTCAATTTTTCCCAACATCAGGATCTTTTCCGATGAGTCCTCCCTTCTTCATGTGGTGGCCAGGGTATTTGAGCTTCAGCTTTGGGATTTGTTCCTTTACTAATCTAGTATTTTTATTTATATTACAGTTGCTTTCCTGCCATATTAAAAACAGTAATGTAAGTACCATTTTCCTATGTAAAGAGAAAGAAGAATAGAATAGAATAGAATTGGTTATGGAGTCAGACTTAGGGACGGAAATGTGTTAAGCGTAGAGTAGAGTGTAGTGTAGTGTAGAATAGAGTGTAGAATAAAATAGAGTAGAGTGTAGAATAGAATAGAATAGAATAGAATTTATTTATTTTATTAATTAGAATTGGATGCTGCCCTTCTCTGAGGACTTGGAGAATAGAATAGAATAGAATAGAATAGAATAGAATAGAATAGATGGGGATGGGATGGAATAGAGAAGAGAAGAGTTAGAAGGAACCTTGGAAATCTTCTAATCCAGCCCCCTACTTACGCAGCAAACCCTGTATCATTTCAGATAAATGATTATCCAATCTCGTCTTAAAAACTTCCAGTGTTGGATCATTAAGAGCCAGAGTAGCACAGGGGTTAGGATGCAGCACTGCGGGCTACTTCAGCTAACTGGTTGCTGTAGTTCAACAGTTCAAATCTCACCACCAGCTCAAGGTTGACTCAGCCTTCCATTCTTCCAAAGTGGGTTTAATGAGGACCCAGATTGTTGGGGGAAATATGCTGATTCTATAAACTGCTTAGAGAGGGCTCTAAAAACACTATGGAGCAGTATATAAGTCTAAATGCTATTGCTATTTACAACTTCTGGAGGCAAGCTGTTCCATTGATTAATTGTTCCGTCATGAAATTTCTCCTTATTTCTAGATTGTTTCTCTTTTTGATGACTTTACACCCACTGCTTCTTGTCCTACCCTCAGGTGCTTTGGAGAATAGCTTAACCCCCTCTTGTTCGTGGCAGCCCCTAAGATATTGGGACACTGCTATCATGTCACCCCTAGTTCTTCTTTTTATCATACTAAACATGCCCAATTTAGAGGTCCTCTTAGGAATGTGTCTTATTCAGGGAACATAGCCATAGAAATCTGCACTGGATAGAAAGTGTTGTGGTTAGTTCTGGCCTAGCTCCTGCCCCAAGGACTGTGGATGTGGGGGAGACATCCACATGCTGCAGGCCTGTTTTGCCCCCGGTGGAATCTGATGATGAAGGCTCCTCTGACCAAGAAGACATGAGTGACAGGGAGGAGGAGAATGTGGCAGACAGCTCAGAAGGAGATCAATTATCTAGCTCCTCCTTGTATTCAGAACAAGAGTTAATGATACAGCCACGCCTGCGGAGAGCGATGCATAGGCAACAACAACTGAGATATTATTATCAAAGGAAATGAGGCCACCCGTGGTTAGGTGGGGCTGTGGTAATTAGTGAGGCTGCTATAAATAGTAGCCTGTGGGTTTGGCCATTGTGGAGGATTATCTGATCATTTGGTGTGTTTCGTGACTGCTTTACTGACTTTGACTTTTTGTGTGCTGATTTTTCCCTGCTTTGAAACTAAACCAGAGCAAAGTGTGTTTCACATTGTAAAAGAAGAAGGACTGTGAATTGCCTCACAGCTGCAAGCTAAGTATCACAGAACTGATAAGGGACTTGTACAAATTACCAGTTTGTTTGGAGACGAGTGCTCTTTGCTATACCAAAAGAGGGCTTGGTTTAAGTGAATTTTCATTATAAAGAACATTGTTTTGAATTTTCAAACGTGTGTGTGTGTCTGAAATTTGTACCTGTGAATTTTTGGGAGGATTCTACCAGAGAGCCCGACAGAACAGAAAGAAAGTCAGACAGTGGACTAACCTTAGTTATTACAAATATTACAAATACACATGCAACTTCTCTCCCTGCCGACGCCCTCCTGCCTCCCCCCCACCAAACAAGCAATAATCTCACTGGGGTTTTGTGTATAATATTGTTTGTTTCTTTTTGCAATGAGGCTTAGTGGGCTTCCTTTCAAGAGACTATAGTCAAAAGTCAGACCCTTAAGTGATCATCTGGATTAATGGGCATACTGAAAACATCCCTTTGGCGTGAGAACGTTTTTCTGTTCATCTCCACATAAAAATGTTCTGGCTTAAGTGGTTCTTCGATTATTATTTTTTAAAAAAGATGGAGTGCGCTGTTTTGTTTGGTCTTTCCTGAGTCCCGGTAATTAACACATGTGGCAGAAAATTTGTCTTAATTGCACAGTGAAAACCCTTTGCAGCAGTAATTGTGCTATAAAAGACCAATAAAACAGTATGACTTAGCTTGTGAGAAAATACCCAGTGAAATATTGATTGGGAGGGCAGGAGATCTAACTGGTGCCTTAATTTCCTACTGGCAATCTTACAAGACTGAGTAGACATTGTTCCCAAGACAGGCCATACCAGCTCAACTTTGGAAGACAATACAGTGTTCCCTTGATTTTCGTGGGTTCGAACTTCGCAAATAGCCTATACCACGGTTTTAAAAAAAATATTAATTAAAAAATACTTCACGGTTTTTTTCTATACCATGGGTTTTCCCACCTGATGACGTCATACATCATCGCCAAACTAATAATTTTTGCAAATAAATAACAAAAAAAAAAGAATTATTCTTAATAAACAATTATGTTTATAAATATCAGGATCACTAAGTGTCTTATTGAATGGTCAGTACCAGTAATAATGGTGAGTAAATTGTTGTTAAGGGAATGGGAAATGGTAATTTAGGGGTTTAAAGTGTTAAGGGAAGGCTTGGGATATTGACCATAGCCAAAAATGGTGAATTTACTTCCGCATATCTACTTCGTGGAAATTTGACTTTTGCAGGCGGTCTCGGAATGCATTCCCCGCGAAAATCGAAGGAACACTGTATTTAGAACACTTGGGCTGATAAAGCTAAATTTTATTAAACTGGAGTTAAATATCTGTCTCTCAGAATAACTTTGGTATTAGGAGCATAAAAATGGTATTATTTTAAAGGCTTAGAATTTCCTACCCCCCAAACACCCACTATATAAAACAGTGATTTTCAACCTTTTTTGAACAGCGGTACATTTTTTACATTTACAAAATCCTGGGGCACACCACCAACCAAAATGACACAAAATGACACCCTAAGACACTCTCCTCTCTTTTTCCATCGCTGTCTCCTCCCCCCCCCTTGTGTGTGTATATATATACACACTCTTGAACCATTTCCAAAAACAGGTGAGGGCTGGGTTTTTTCTCTCTCTTATTCTTTGGGTGCTTTTTATCATATGATTTAAATCAAGAGTCACTTCTCTCTCTCTTTTGTTTCTCTCTCTTTCCTCTCATTCTGTCTCAATCATTTTCTCATTTCTCTTTTTTCCTCCCCTTTTTGCTCATTTCCCTCTCTCTCTCCCTTCCTCTCCTTTTCTCTCTCTCTCTTGCTTTCTTTCTCTCTCTCTCTTTCATGCTTTCTTTCTTTCTCTCTCACTCACTCACTCACTCACTCACTCTTGCTTTCTCTTTCTCTTTTCTTTCTCTCTCTTTCTCTCTCTCTCTTGCTTTCTTTCGCTCTCTCTCTCTCACTCTCTCTTTCTCTCTCAGCAAAACATTGCGAGGCCGGAACCTGAGCTTCCTTTTTCACGGCACACCTGACCATGTCTCGCGGCACAGTAGTGTGCCACGGCACACTGGTTGAAAAACACTGATATAAAACACAATTACAATTTGATTAATAATAGCTCTCTATCATTCACCTGTGGCCAGTGAGTATAATGAAATCCAACTTAGTTAACTTTTTTATATCTGGAAAATGAACGTCTGTCTTACTCAGAGTTGTAAGTCTTGGCTAGAGTTAGCCATATGTATGGAGAGAAATAACTCATACATTGGGTGATCAGTTCAGAACTGAAGCCAGGAGGTGTCATCTCTGAGCAGGTGAAATGAGGATCTGAAGGGAGAATGGAGAAGGTTAGTCAAGTTTAAAAAGTGGTATCTAGGAAACAGGCCAAATAGCAGTGCTGAATTCCAAATGAAAGGTATCAAAATAACTCAACCCATCTGAGGTAGTTTCCCAGGCAGCTCAAATACCCAGCTTGCCAGCCAGCCAGTGCTTACGAATACACATTCACATGGGTAAGATCAAATTTTTGGCAGGTAAGCAGAGAAATATCCCCCCTTCCCATCCCTTCCTCTCTTGAGGAAATGAAAGCAGAAATCTAGGAGGAAATGCAGAAGTTGTGAAACTGAGGTAAACATGATTTGACAACTCTCCATTGACTCAGAAATAACCTGTCGATATTTCCAGAAAAATATGAAGTCCAGACAAATTAAAGCAGAAGGGACAATTGTTTCAAGAATGGTAAAGAGAAAATCAAATCCTAAAATAATGATAAAGATGATGATGATGATGATGATGATGATGATGATGATGATGATGATGGAGACAGAAGGACTAATACTGGCGGCACAAGAACAGGCCATTAGAACAAATGCTGTCAAAGCCAGAATTGAAAAATCAACAGACGATCCAAAGTGCAGATTCTGTAAAGAAACAGATGAAACAATCGATCCCATACTCAGCTGCTGCAAAAAGATCACACAGACTGACTACAAGCATAGACATGATGCTGTGGCACAGATGATCCACTGGAACTTGTGCTGGAACTACCATTTACCAGGGGCAAAGAACTGGTGGGATCATAAGCCCAAAAAAGTGGTCAAAAATGAGCAAGAAAAACTACTGTGGGACTTCCGACTTCAGACTGACTGAATTCTGAAGCATAACATACCAGACCTCCTGATTGTGGAGAAAAAGAAAATATGGATCATCGGCATAGCAATCCCAGGGGACAACAGAATTGAGGAGAAGCAACTAGAGAAATTAGTGAAATACGAAGATCTAAAAATCAAGTTGCAACGACTCTGGCATAAGCCAGTGAAAGTGGTCCCAGTGGTACTTGGCACGCTGGGCGCAGTGCCAAAGTATCTCAGCGGACATTTGAAAACCATCGGAAATGACAAAATCTCCATCTGTCAATTGCAAAAGGCCGCTTTACTGGGATCGGCAAACATAATTCGCCACTACATCACAGTCCTAGGTGCTTGGGAAGCACCCGACTGGTGATGAAATACGAAATCCAGCATAGTGATCTCGTTTGCTGTATTGTATTGACATAATAATAATAATAATAATAATAACAAGGAGAAGGAAAAGGAGAAGGAGAAGGAGAAGAAGAAGAAGAAGAAGAAGAAGAAGAAGAAGAAGAAGAAGAAGAAGAAGAAGAAGAACAACAACAACAACAACAACAACAACAACAACAACAACAACAACAGAGTTGGAAGGGACTTGCAGGTCTTCTAGTCCAACCCCCTACTTAGGCAGGAAACCTACCATTCAGACAAATGGTTATCCAGCATCTTCTTAAAAACTTCCAGTATTGGAGCATTCACAATTTCTGGAGGAAATCTCTTCCACTGATTAACTGTTCTCACTGTCAAGAAATTTCTCCTTATTTCTAAGTTGCTTCTCTCCATGTTCACCTTCCACCCATTGCTTCTTGTTCTATCCTCAGGTGCTTTGTTTTGTATTTTTTTAAAAATATTTTTATTGATTTTATAATATAAAACACACACAAAACATATAACAAGTGCTCAGTGATTAGTGCCCGCCACCAGACAATATCCGCACCCCTGCACCAAAATGGGGGCATATTTTGTATATACCATTTTAACTCAAGAGCAATATATCTATTTACATATTATAAAGTGATTCCAATTTATTCCTTATGGCTTGGTCTCGAATTCTACTGACCATATATCCTCTTGCCTTGTCCCATCGGCCCATCAGTTCCCGCAGGTAAGTTTCATTGGCCGAATTCATCCTCTTATCCATAATAGCTTCCTTAGCTTACTGTTTTAACTATTAGATTTGTATACATATTGTTTTGTTTTGCATGTTGTGAGCCACTCCGGGTCCTTGGAGAGGGGTGGCATACAAGTCTAATAAATAATAATAGTAATAATAATGATAATGATGATGATGATGATGATGATAATAATAATAATTATTATTTATTTATTTATTTATTTATTTATTATTTAGATTTGTATGCCGCCCCTCTCCGCAGACATAATAACAACAATAACAACAACAACAACAACAACAACAACAACAACACTCTACTACGATATATGAGGGGTTGCCACAGAGATAAGGAGGCCACTTTATTCTCCAGAGCACCAGAGGGCCGGATGAAGAACAACGGCTGGAAGCTGACCAAGGAGAGATTCAACCTAGAAGTAAGGAAGAACTTCCTGACGGTCAGAGCGATCAACCAGTGGAACAACCTGCCTACGGAGGTTGTGAATTCTCCAACTCTGGACACTTTCAAGAGGAGATTGGACTGCCAATTGGCTGGGGTGCTTTAGGATTCCTGCTCAGGGGGCTGGACTTGATGACCTGCATGGTCCCTTTCAACTCTAACAAAAATAAATAAATAAATAAATAAATAGATAGATAGATAGATAGATAGATAGATAGATAGATAGATAAATAGATAAATAAATAAATAATGTCAAATTGAAGATGACCCATACCCTCAGGTGCTCTGAAGAATAGATTGACTCATTCTTCTTCATGGCAACCAGGGTTGGGCTGCAAGGGGGGCAGGGTGGAACGCTGTTCCACAGGCGAAAATGAAGCTGCGCGCCCAGCTTCATCACCACCAGTGGTGCACCTGCGTGCATGCAGGATTCATCTTCTGCGCATGTGCAGCAGTCAAATCTCACCGCCCCACCCAGGAAGAAGAGCAGCTTGTCGGGGAGACAACATCGCTGCCACTTCACCTGCTTGCCAGGAAGGAGAGGCGCCTCGGTCAATGAGCCGCTCTCTTTCCTGGAGGATTTCTTCCCGTAGTGGCAGAGGCACTCCTGTCAATCCCACCCAGGAGCCACCAGAGTGAAGAAATTCTCCGGGAAGGAGAGCAGCTCATTTTACTGGGGCACCTCTCCTTCCTGGCAAGCGGGAGTGATGTCATCTCCCTGATGAGCCGTTCTCCTTCCTGGAGGATTTTATTTATTTTTATTTATTATTAGAGTTGAAAGGGACCTTACAGGTCATCAAGTTCAACCCCCTGCCTGAGCAGGAAATCCTACATCACCCCAGCCAAATGGCAGTCCAATCTCCTCTTGAAAGTGTCCAAAGTTGGGGAGTCCACAACCTGGCAGGCCGTTCCACTGGTTGATCGCTCTCACTGTCAGGAAATTCTTCCTTATCTCCAGGTAGAATCTTTCCTTGGTCAGTTTCCAACCATTGTTTCTCATCCGGCCCTCTGGTGCCCTGGAAAACAGTGTGTCCCCCTCCTCTCTGTGGCAACCCCTTAAGTACCTGTATACAGCTATCATGTCCCCCCTAGCCCTTCTTTTTACTAGACTATCCATGCCCAGTTCTAGCAACCTTTCCTCATATGACCTGGTCTCTAGTCCCCTTATCATTTCAGTTGCTTTTTTCTGCACCCTCTCTACAGTCTCTATATCTTTTTTGAAGTGTGGTGACCAGAACTGGATGCAATACTCCAGGTGCGGTCTGACCAGGGCCTTATAGAGTGGTATTATTACCTCTCTGGTCTTGGAGTGTATCCCCCTGTTTATGCAGCTTAGGATTGTGTTGGCTTTTTTAGCCACTGCTGCACATTGCTGGCCCATGTTTAGCTAGTTATCCACTATTATTTGTGCTGATAAGCATGCAAGGCCCCCATGTGGCCTGTTTTTGGCTGGCGGAATCTGTCCTCTGGAGAACTACAATACTGATCAGGCCCTCGAAGAAATCCAGTTTGACACCCCTGCTCTAGATATACAGTGATCCCTCGATTTTCGTGGGTTCAAACTTCACGAAATGCTATACCACGGTTTTTCAAAAAATATTAATTAAAAAATACTCCGCGGTTTTTTTTCTATACCACGGTTTTTCCCACCCGATGACGTCACTTCTCTCTCTCTTTCTCTTTCTTTCCTGTCATTCTCTGCTTCAATCATTTTTCCATTTCTCTTTTTTCTCCCTTTTTCTATCATTTTTCTCTCTCTCTCTACCTTCCACTCTCCCCCCTCTTGCTCTCTCTCTCTTTCTCCCTCTCCCTCTCTGTGAGAACGCCTGCCCCCACCTCTCCTGCAGCCCCTTCGCTGATAGCTGGGACGAAAGTGCTCTCAGCTAAGGGACTGTGAGAGGGGCGAGGCAGGCATTCTGAAAGCGCTCAGAGCGGCTACCGGCCGAATGAGGAGGATGAGAAGCCGTAGCTGCCAGCGCTGCTGCAGGAGGACCCATGTCCGAAGAAAGCCGGTGAGAGGGGTGGATCGGGCGGGCGGTAGCGCCGAGGGGGCCGGAGGTGCTGGGGGGGCGGGGGCAGCCGACATTCAAAGCAATCTTTGCCGGCCTCCGCACTTTCGTCGCTCCCTGCCCTAATTTCAAGCCCGGCTCCTTGCACTGCCTTGAAAAAGGGTGCATGGGGGTAGTTTTTGGCTGTCCATAGCCAAAAATGGTGTTTTTACTTCCGCACCGCTACTTCGTGGAAAATCGACTTTTGCGGGAGGTCTTGGAATGTAACCCCCGCGAAAATCGAGGGAACACTGTACAAATCTACCAACCTCATAGTCTGTGATCAAATAAAATGCGAGCCATGGATCAAAACACAAGAAGAGGAAAGATGAAGGAATTTGTTCTAGTCAGATTGTTAGTAAAGCAAGAAACATTTTTATCAAATTTGCATTTCCATTCCAGGAAACAAAGAGCAAGTAGTAAGTTCAGCCATACTGTACTTGTGTGTGTGTTTGCGGTTTTTTTTTTTAAGAGGCTAAACGTAGCACATGAATTATTCATGTCATGTTATTTACTTATTTCTCATTGCACGACAGGGCATTTTTTCTATCATTAGATTGATGCTGCCTCCTTTCTGCTCTGAAGCTGCAAACTCTTATGCAAGCACAGCCAGTTTTCGGATCAAACTGGAGCTCAGCAGTTCATCCATGTATACATTTAAACTTAGAAATCAAATATACAGTTGCTTGGCCTCGCCACATTAGGCTAAAATTCACTTTGTGAAGATGTCTGTCTAGAAAGACAATCAACGTTTGCAGTGTATAGTTCCAAACAACTTCCAAAATTAAATCAGAGTCCATGGAAAAGGAATCTTCAAAGTTCCAATTTATTAACAAAGCTATGTTGGAACATCTGGGTGAAACCCGAATCTGAAGTCTCTTGGGTTTCTCTACCCAGGTGAAAGTTCAAGCCCTTGCCCCGACACTCATAAAGCCAATGCAATCCTAAGCTGCATCAACCGGGGAATACACTCCAAGACCAGGGAAGTCTTAATACCACTCTCCTATGCCCTGGTCAGACCACACCTGGAGTACTGTGTTCAGTTCTGGTCACCACACTTCAAAAAAGTCACTGAAACTCTGGAGAAGGTGCAGAAAAGAGCAAGCAAAATGATCAGGGGTCTAGAGACCAAGACTTACGAAGAGAGACTGCGGGAACTGGGCCTGGATAGCTTAGAGAAAAGGAGGGCCAGAGCGGACATGATAGCAGTCTACAGGTATACATGGGGTTGCCACAGAGAGGAGGGGGTCACTTTATTCTCCAGGGCACCGGAGGGCCGGACGAGGAACAGTGACTGGAAGCTGACCAAGGAGAGATTCAACCTGGAAATAAGGAAGAACGTCCTGACGGTCAGAACGATCAACCAGTGGAACAACCTACCAGCGGACGTTGTGAACTCCAATACTCTGGACATTTTAAAGAGGAAATTGGACTGCCATTTGGCTAGGATGCTATAGGGTTAGGCAAGGGGTTGGACTAACTAACTAACTAAATAAATAAATAAATAAACAAACAAACAAACAAACAAACAAACAAATCACATTGTCCAATCTTCAATTGCCTTGCTGGCAGAGTCCACCCATCTCCTTCTGTGCAAGTGCAGAGGTGCAGAAACAAAGGATGGCCTTAGTTTTCTAGAAAGGAATTTGTTATGGATACATGCTAACAAACTCATACCATTCCCCTATCAGGCTTAGCAACCCTGGGTGATATTTCATTGTAGTGCCATATAAGTGAAAAGGCATAATGTAAGCATGCTAATGCTGAGTCATTGGGTGTGAACTGCAACCTGATTGGGCCAGGGCATTATAAGATGTAGATCAACTTCATCATTCCTTTGTGGTCATTTGTTGTTGATGGTGGTTGCTAGTTGGCTGGCTGGAGCAGTTTGAGTGTGAATTAGGTATTAGAATTGAGATAGTGATACGAAGAAAGCTGGATTGGTTTTGTATTTTGTAAGAAAGCTGATGTAAAGTTCCTGTATACAGAAGAGTGGAAGATATTTTTCACAAATCTAATAAATAAATTAATTAAACTGAACAAGGAGCGATTCAACCTAGAAATACTGAGGAATTTTCTGACAGTGGAAACAATCAACCAATGGAACAGCTTGCCATCAGAGGTTCTGGGTGCTCCATCACAGGAAGCTTTCAAGAAGAGACTGGACAGCCACTTTTCAGAATTAGTATGAGTTCTCCTGAATAAGCAAGGGATTGGATTGGAACACCTATAAGATCCCTTCCACTTCTGTTATTCTGTAACTCTTGAGACTTCTGAAAGACTTCGGGGGATAGGTGATGAGTGGCATGCATTAGGGAAAAATGGAAATTGGAAGCTCTAAGTAAACTCAAGGGGTGACAGTCAAGTGACTGCAGTTGTTATAAACTGGCTAAAGCTGTAAATAAAAGGTCCCGGTAACTGCCTTGTGGAAAATTTACATTTCAATTCATTGCTCTAAGGTTGTATTGATTCTCTCAATCTTCCCATTTGACCATGATCGATAGTCCAAGAAAAGGTGGAGCTACACATCCAGTAGTTGGAATTCACAAAGCCCCAACAACCATGAATTATGGATCTTTTTCATTTTGAATTCAGATTGTTGGACAAGCTTTATTTTTTGGAAAAAAAAATATTGCATAGTAAGTGGACTGCTTCAGGGCTGAAGGATGTAATAATCCTCAAAGTTAGATTTCATACGTTGTATGCAAAGAAGTTAGGGTGTTTATCCTAGTTTGGAATGGCCCAGATCAATAAGAGATTGCAGCCACTTCAGTTTTCAGGCTTAAATATACTTTTTCTCATTTGGAGGATGTTGTGGTTCCGTCTGAGGCCCCTCCGGGAACGGCTGACCTTCTGTCGGTTTCCAGCTCAGAGGGAGAGGCTGAGGAACAGGAGGTGCAGACAGACGAGGAGGAATCCCAGGCTGAAGAAGAGGGAGGACAGCCAGAGTCCCACCAGGGGGAGCTCTCCTCAGCAAGCAGCCTGGATTCCTTAGAGGAAAGTGCACAAGCCATAATTGATCTGCGACAACGAAGAGCTAATCAGAGACAGAGTCAATTGGCTAAATACTTTCAGCATTAAAGTGGCAGCAGCTGGGTTTGGGTGTGGTGCTCTTGGGAAAGGCTAAAAGGCAGACCCACCCTTCCTGGCTTGTGGAGTTTTATCTTTGAGAGTCGTGGGACCTGACTGTGAACTTTGGCGTCTTGGAATCCTGGTTTGTGCCTTTGACTATTGAAACCTTGGGGGGGGGGGTGCCAGCAAGAAGCTTGCTGTATTGTCTGGACATCAGGACCCTGCTGTACCGTATGATATCCTGTCTGTTGGGAAGAACAGGTTTTCCTCTGTGCTTATTTTTTCCAGTTATAAACTACTTTTGGCTTTTACCAGAGTGTCTGGCTGTTTTTTCCAGTTGGTGTTGAGGTCTGGGGGAACCCAGACAGAACATAGGATAAGTTCTATAACCATGATGGCAAACTTATGGCACATCTGAGGGCACACAAGACATTGCTGTATGTCAGTTCCAGGGCACATGTGCATACAAATCAAACCAATCAAATCAAATTAAAAAAATCAATCAATCAGTCAATCAATCAATCAATCAATACTGGCCAGCTGTTTTTGCTTCTGGAGGGTGTTATGCCGGGCTTCACATTACAAGCCCCAATTAAGTCAGAAATGTAAATTCAAACATGCATGCTGTTGTAAAGTAAACAGAAACGCAGATTATCCAAAATAAAGCTATGCACACGCACTTTAAACTGAGCAAATTAGCTCACACAGAGATAACAGTCCTTGAAAGCTGTGAGAGACAAAAACAAACAGAGCAGATAAGAGCAGCTGTGAGAGCGTCACAGCCAAACCTCTTTGAGTGAGTCCACAAGATTTACTTAGCTGTGAAATATCCCAAAAAGTCTGTGAAAGTCCAGGAACAATGCAAACACAATGTATCCTTCTTGAAACGGATAAACTCCCACATGCGCGCTCTGCAATGCTGGTACTTTATCAGCAACCTCATTAGCCTAATTGCCTCAGCCACAGGTGTTCTCCATTATCTCTGATGATACCTGCGCAGTTGGTCCCTTCTAGCCATGAGCCTGCACATTCTGGCATCTATCCACCGATTCTCCTCCTCCAAGTCCGATGACCCACTAATGCGGTCATTAACTAATGGGCTGGCTGCATCCATCTCTCTATCTGATTCTTCTTCTTCCCCAGCGTCTTACCTTGGCAAGGAATCCTCATTGTCAGAAGCTGATGGCAGTAAAACAAGTCTCTGGGAACCTGAGGACTCTCCTAAGCCAACATCCAAATTCCCCATTGCAGGAGGTCGCCCAGAGCCAACCACAACAGAGGGGAGGTTGTTTTTGCCTTTCCCAGGCTTCAGGAAAGCTTCCAGAGCCTGTTGATGGCAAAAAAACCAGACACAATGGCCCAACCATTGGTTTGGGTCATTGGGCCATTTTTCACTGTCCCCAGGCTTTAGGAGGCTTTCCTGAAGCCTGGGGAAGGCCAAAACGACCTCCACTTCAGAAGCTGAAAATCATCTGGAATCTGTTTTTTTGCCATCCAAAGGCTCTGGAGGCTTCAGTGAGCCCTGTGCAGCATGGGGGGGCATTTGTGTTCACACGTGCAGGGGGAGAACATTGCACTATGGGTGTGAGCATGCATGTGCACGCTATTGCACCTGCACGCACCCTTTCGACAGCCAAGCAAAAAAAAAAGGTTCATCATCTATAGTGTCAGAGAGATGTAGATTATACTCTAGAGCAGGGGCCCTCAAACTTTTTAAATAGGGAGTCAAGTCACTGTCCCTCAGACTGTTCGAGAGCCAGACCAGCTGGGTGGGCAAGGCTAGGTGTTCGTGTGGCTGAGTAGGCATGGATGGATGTTCATGTGGTTGGGTGGACATGGCCAATTTAGCAGATCATTAAACAAAACACACAAATCAAACTTTAATGGGTGGAAAGGAGGTTAGTAAAGGGATGTGGCTGCCTTGGGGTATGTGTGAAGGATTTCTCTTTGTGTAAGTGTGTCTTTCTTTCTCCCTCCCTCCCTCTTTTTCTCTGGAGGCCATAGAGGCCCATACAGGCCCATTTTTGGCCTCCTGAGGCCTCCATGTGTTCCATTTTTGGCCTCCAAAAGGCAGGCGTGGCCTGGTGGGTAGGGGGGGAATGATGTGGACGGGGCAGTCTCATGGTCCTGCATGGCCCAGATTAATGGCTTCAGCAGGCCATTTTCAGCCCATAGGACATAGTTTGAGGGCCAGTGCTCTATTGTTTTTTTAAAAGTCCCCTTCTACTCTTTCCAAGGTCAGATTCAAATCTTTGCCATATTGAACTGCTTTTTGCTTTCACTTTCTGTCTCTCTTTTCACTGTTTCTTCCTTCCAGGAAGGCTTTGGGAAAACCTCTAGGTAGTCTACAGTACAGCCACCTGAAGTAGATTGCAAAAGCTAAGGTAGACATTGGAAACATAATAATTGATGCAAAGTTATATGCTAAATCAAGGCCAATTACAATCATGCCTAACTATAAGTTATCAAGCCCCATGATTCATAATTAAAAGCATTTAACTTATATAGTTGTAGACAAATAGAGACCTCATTGGAGAATACAATCATTTAAGAGAGTGAAGTCAATTTCTAACCATTAAGGAACCAATCTGTAGCTTGGGAGACTCTTGGGAACATGAGGCGCCTGTCAAATGTAGAGGTGGTATGTTCAGAGTTAATTAAATTGACAGTAATTGTTCACAAATGTTCCAGAAATTGTAACCAGTTGGGAAACTGTTGTTTGCCAAATCTTTTCATTTCAATGATGGAGGAGATTGCTAACCTAAAGCAAAGAATGAGAAAGCTTTTCTAAGGTAGAATTTATAATAGAATAACTGAATTTCACTGAATTTGATGGATAAATTCAGGCTTTCCAGTAAGTTCTGACTTCCCTCATGATAGGATAGGATAGGATAGAATAGAATAGAATAGAATAGAATGGGATAGAATGGAATGGAATGGAATGGAATAACAGAGTTGGAAGGGATCTTGGATGTCTTCTAGTCCAACCCCCTGCTGTTCTGTTTGGGTGCCCCCAGACTTCAACACCAACTGGAAAAAGCAGCCAGACACGCTGGTAAAAGCAAAAGCACTTTATAGTTTGAAAAATAAACACAGAGAAAAACCTGTTCTTCCCAACAGGCAGGCTATGAGACTTCACAGCAGAGTCCTGATGGCCAGACAATACAGCAGACTTCTTGCTGGCACACCCACCACTGTAGAGAATAAGACCCACACCTTTTCCCCCCAAGGTTTCAGTATTCAAAGTCACAAACCAGAATTCCAAGACGCCAAAGATCACAGCCAGGTCCCAGGACTCCCAAAGATAATACTCCACAAGCCAGGAAGGGTGGGTCTGCCTTTTCAGCCTTTCCAGAGAGCACCACACCCAAACCCAGCTGTTGCCTCTTTAGTGCTGAAAGTACCTGGCTAATTGTCCCCTTCGTTGTGTTGCTCTTCTGTGCCAGAGATCGATTATTGCTTGTGCATTTTCATCTAAGGAATCCAGGCTGCTTGCTGGGGAGAGCTCCCTCTCGGGGGACTCTGGCTGTCCTCCCTCTCCCTCAGCCTGAGATTCCTCCTCCCCGTCTGCCTGAACCTCCTGTTCCTCATCCTCCCCCTCTGAGCAGGAAGCCGGCAGAGGATCAGCCGTTCCCTGAGGGGCCTCAGACGGAATCACAACACCTGCGTAGGCAGGAAACCCTACATCTCTTCAGACAAAGGTGTTGTGGTTAGCTCTGGCCCAGCTCCTGCCCCAAGGACTGTGGATGTGGGGGAGACATCCACATGCTGCAGGCCTGTTTTGCCCCTGGTGGAATCTGATGATGAAGGCTCCTCTGACCAAAAAGACATGAGTGACAGGGAGGAGGAGAGTGTGGCAGACAGCTCAGAAGGAGATCAATTATCTAGCTCCTCCTTGAATTCGAAACAAGAGTTAATGATACAGCCACGTATGGGGAGAGCAATGCATAGGCAGCAGCAACTGAGAGTATTATCAAAGAAAATGAGGCCACCTGTGGTTGGGTGGGGCTGTGGTCATTAATGAGGCTGCTATAAAAAGCAGCGTGTGGGTTTGGCCATTGTGGAGGATTATCTGATCGTTGTGTTTCGTGACTGCTTTACTGACTTTGACCTTTTGTGTGCTGATTTTTCCCCGTTTTGAAACTAAACCAGGGCAAAGTGTGTTTCACTTTGTGAAAGAAGAAGGCTGTGAATTGCCTCACAGCTGCAAGCTTAGTATCTCAGAACTGATAAGGGAACTTGTACAAATTGCCAGTTTGTTTGGAGACGAGTGCTCTTTGCTATACAAAAAGAGGGCTTAGTTTATTTGAATTTTCGGTATAAAGAAAATTGTTTTGAATTTTCAAATGTGTGTGTGTCTGAAATTGTATCTGTGCATTTTTGGGAGGATTCTACCAGAGAGCTCGACAGAACACAAAAGGTTATCCAATATCTTCTTAAAAACTGCCAGGGTTGGAGAATTCACAACTTCTGGAGGCAAATTGCTCCACTGATCAATTGTTCTAACTGTTAGGGAATTTCTCCTTAGTGATAGGTTTACTTCTCTCCTTGATTTGTATCGATCTGTTGCTTCTTGCCCTGCCCTCAGGTGCTTTGGAGCAAGGGTCTCCAACCTTGGCACAGGTTTTTTTTGCAGTTCCGCTGATGTTATTGCAGGAAGCTGCAATTTGCTGATGTATTTTGTGAAGGTCTTGGACATGATAACAAGTGCCCCAGTGACAATGGGTATCACTGTTACATGTTTCATCCATAGCCGTGTAGTTGCAATGGGCAGGTCGAAATGTTTCGTGATTTTTTCCAGTTTCTTTTCTTCAACTCTGGCATCTCCTCGGACAGCAATATCAATAAATGGTACACTTTGGCTCTCAGTAACCATGATATCTGGCCATCCGGAACTGCCTGCTACCGCATGAATCCCAGCAACCGATAAAGTCCCACAGAGTTGGCCTTCTCCGGGTCCCGTTGACTAAACAATGTTGTTTGGCGGGGCCCAGGGGAAGAGCCTTCTCTGTGGTGGCCCTGGCCCTCTGGAATCAACCCCCCCCCGGAGATTAGAACTGCCTCCACCCTCCTTGTCTTTTGTAAATTACTCAAGACCCACCTAAGCATGGGGGAACTGAGACACCTCCCCCAGGCTTTTATATTTTATGTTTGGCATGTATGTGTTGTTTGGTTTTAAATGATGGGGTAAATATATGTGTATGTTTTTTTAAATTATGGGTTTTTAGTTTTTTAAATATTAGATTTGTATTTTACATTATTTTTTACTGTTGCTGTGAGCCGCCCCGAGTCTGCGGAGAGGGGTGGTATACAAATTTAATTTAATAATAATAATAATAATAATAATAATAATAATAATAATAATGATAATATAGCACATTTTTCAAGTCCAAAGTTCATTCTGATGTTGCTGCTGAACATACTCAACTGTGTTGAGTATTGATTTAAGTTCAGTGGGGCTTTTCACATACATTTTATGTTGTTGTTGTTGTTGTTGTTATTGTTGTTATTCCTTTCTTCTTGATTCTTTGTTTGGTGCTAATCCCTGCTTATGTCTGATTTTTTGTTTTTTTTCTTCTTAGCTTTTAAAATTATTTTTAATGATGTGCAAATATGGTCTATCTCTATGTATCTATTGATGCAAAACACAGATAAGACTGTTCCTATCTATCCACATATCCTAGGTTTAACATCCTTCCAAAGTATACTCCATCCTTTCCATCTTTGCCCCCCAAATTTCTCTGGTTTCAGCTAATCATCTCCAAGACACTTTGCTACAATTAGCAAAAGCTTTTACACTAATATGCCACAGGAGGGAAGTGTAGGAATTCCAGAGGGGTCCTCTCCCCACTCCCACCCCCACCCACATACACAGAAGAAATAAGTGTCTAACCGTTTAAATTTTATTTTTATCTAGTTAATGGATTATAAATGACACATAATTATTTTCTCTATGAAAACCATGTTAATTTTGGAAAGAAAATGTGTGGTGTTAGAATTAGCTAGTGAAATGTGATAATGTAATACTGTTTATTGGGAAAATAGCTTTTCTATCAATCCATTCACAGGTGACAGAGCAGCATTAATAGGAACTTTGCCCTCTGGGCAGAAATTATGTGGAGGAACAACTCAGAAAATCATGTGAGTATGATTATTTGCAATGGAGCTTCGCTTAAGCAAAGTTTTCAGATTTGCCAGTTGAAAAAAATACAGTTTTCCCCCCCAAAGGATTCCTGATGAATTTGTGGGTACAGAAAGGGACTGAACTCCAGAATGCAGCTGCAACACATCAATCTAATGTGCTTGTGAGAGCCTTTGAGTCAAAAATATTCACATTTTCACAGATTTATTTATTTATTTTATTTATTTATTTTGTCCAATACACAATGAGGGTTTTAGTGGGTATATATCTATATACACATAGTAAAATACATGATGAAGGTTATAGAGGAAATAATCATAATAAAATATATCTAAGAAAGAATAGAAAATAAGATATAGTAATAGAACATATCAATGAAAGAACAGAAGAAGAGATATAGGGATAGAAGAAAGGTATAGGAGATATAGGAGAGCAATAGGACAGGGGACGGAAGGCACTCTAGTGCACTTGTACTCGCCCCTTACTGACCTCTTAGGAATCTGGATAGGTCAACTGTGGATAATCTAAGGGTAAAGTGTTGGGGGTTTGGGGATGACACTATGGAGTCCGGTAATGAGTTCCACGCTTCGACAACTCGGTTACTGAAGTCATATTTTTTACAGTCAAGTTTGGAGCGGTTAATATTAAGTTTAAATCTGTTGTGTGCTCTTGTGTTGTTGTGGCTGAAGCTGAAGTAGTCGCCGACAGGCAGGACGTTGCAGCATATGATCTTGTGGGCAATACTTAGATCTTGTTTAAGGCGTCTTAGTTCTAAACTTTCTAGACTGGACCCTTAGCAGAATATTTGCAATAACATCATTCTTCCAGCATTTACCTGAAATGAAGATATGTGGGGCTATATATCCATTTGGGGTTCCATGGGATTTTTTAAAAACATTGTGTTTTTATTGTTTGTAAGTTGCCTAGAGTTGCTGTGAGTGAGTAGGCAGCTATATACTGTAAAGTTTCTAAATAAATAAATCCTTAACTGCTGAGACTAGCCCCTTGGTAGGCTATTTGTAGTGACATCATTCTTGCAGCTTTCACCTGGAATGAAGATATATGGGGTTGCAAATCCATGTTAGGTACTATAACCAATTGGATAGTCATTTCTTTATAAAGCTAGTCTAATCCATCTGTGCATCATTTATTTGGGATACAAGTAAGATTTTTTTAAAAAATCTATATGGAAAGATCTTTTTGCTACTCTCTATTGTTTTCCTTTATGGCATTCTTAAAAAACCTTTTAAGCACTTAGTCCTGTTCAGATGAGCCTCTCAAAATGGATTTTTTCCGGAGAAGTACTACACTCATCAGAAAGGTAACCATGACTTTGGGACATTTGATCTCATTCACACATGCTAGATCTAAGCTTTACTTCAGAGCAAATGGATGGAAATATCTGTTTGTCCTTTATCACGACCGACCCAAGAGGCAACTGGACTTTCTTTTTTCCCCCTTGAAGATGCTTTGTTTCTCATCCAAGAATCTTCTTCAGTTCTGACTGAATGGTGGAGGATGGAAAGATATATATTTCTTGCATTCATCTGCCCATTAGCACTCTTTCGGTGAGTCATTGAGGTCACTAGGAGGTTTAACCGGGCCCTCGGAGTCACCTTCATAGGGCAAATGGGTGTGGAACTTTCTTGGAATTGCTGAAAAGACTGTGCTTAAACAGGAGATAGGTGATGTTGAGCTCTCTGTTGAGAGAGGGCTGCTCAATTCTAACATAGATGACTTCTTTGACCCCCTCTTTCAAACCAGTGGTTCTCTATGACTAAAATGTGAACTTTGCTGAAGAACTGAACAAAGGCTTGATTATTGCAAAGCGCTCTACATGGGGAAACCCTTGAAAAGTGTTCAGAGACTTCAGTTAGTCCAGAATGTGGCCGCGAGAGCTGTTGTGGGTATACCTAGGTACACCCACATTACGCCAACACCAATACTCCATGTGCTGCACTGGCTAACAATTTGTCTCTGGTCATAATTCAAGGTGTTGGTTATCACATATAAATCCCTAAATGACTTAGGACCAGACTATTTAAATGATTGTATCCTGCCAGCAACTGATTAGAGTCCACAGAGTTGGCTTTCTCTGGGTCCTGTCGACAAAGCAATGTCAGATGGTGGGAATGTGGGAAAGGGTCTTCTCTGTGGTGGCCTCGTCTCTTTGGAATCTACACTGCCCCCACCCTACTGGTTTTCTGTAAGGCTACCATAGAACAGCACTCACTAGAGCAAGATTTGAGCAGTTAGATTCTATGGTCAAATATGGACGATTCCACCAAGTACCATATTTTGAGAGAACATGCATTTGTGGTGCCCCAGAAATAGAAGACATTGCACATGTGCTATTCAACTGTAAACTATACTCCTCAGTAAGACCTCAGTATTTAGAGCCCCTACTTGACAAAATCATACACTGGGACTGTAATAAACAATTATCATATTTTCTTCAGGATACAAATATATACCGTATATACTCGAGTATAAGCCGACCCGAGTATAAGCCGAGGCACCAATTTTTGCCACAAAAACTGGGAAAACGTATTGACCCGAGTATAAGCCGAGGTTAGAAAATGCAGTGGCTACTGGTAACTTATAAAAATGGAAAACAATAAAATTACATTAATTGAGACATGTTTTAGAATATTTATTTTAAAGAAAACCAGTAAACTAGCTCTGTAAATTTAAAAGAGGGTAAACAAATTAACAATATTAACAATAAATTAAAAAGTAAAAAAAGTAGCTCGATCAGGAACAAAGCTAAAACCTAAGAGTTAAAATCCTTCAAAACTGGATTCCTTCTCATCATTAATTGGATTTACATTATTGTTCTGTTTTTATATATGCTGTGAGCCACCCTGAGTCCTTGGAGAGGGATTGCATACAAATCCAATTAAACAAACAAACAAACAAACAAACAAACAAACAAACAAACAAATAAGTGTATCCAAAGAAGAGCTTCAGCATTAGCTGCTGTGAGGTTATCAGCATAGAAAACCAAATAGATAGATAGATAGATAGATAGATAGATAGATAGATAGATAGATAGATAGATAGATAGATAGATATAGATAGAAAGATAGACAGACAGACAGACAGAAAAATAGATAGATAGATAGATAGATAGATATAGATAGAAAGATAGATAGACAGACAGACAGAAAAATAGATAGATAGATAGATAGATAGATAGATAGATAGATAGATAGATAGATAGATAGATAGATAGAAATAGATAGATAGATAGATAGATAGATATAGATAGAAAGATAGACAGACAGACAGACAGATAGAAAAATAGATAGATAGATAGATAGATAGATAGATAGATATAGATAGAAAGATAGACAGACAGACAGACAGACAGACAGACAGACAGATAGAAAAATAGATAGATAGATAGATAGAAATAGATACAGATAGATAGATAGATAGATAGATAGAAAGAAAGAAAGAAAAATAGTTAGATAGAAAAATAGATAGATAGAAATAGATACAGATAGATAGATGATAGATAGATAGATAGATAGATAGATAGACAGATAGATATAAAGATAGACAGACAGATAGAAAAATAGATAGATAGATAGATAGATAGATAGATAGATAGATAGATAGATAGATAGAAAGAAATAGATACAGATAGATAGATAGATAGAAAAATAGATAGATAGAAAGATAGACAGATAGAAAAAGAATTCCTGTCTAGCTCTGCCTCATAACACATTATTAGATCCTATCCAAGCAAGGACAGCAACTACCACAAAATACCATTTTTTAAACAGTTTAAATCCTTTCAAAGGAGGGGGAGGAGAATCTGACAGCAGGGGGCCTTTTTAATCCGACTCACCATTGCAAATGGCTGCCTTCTTTGCTTGAGCTAGGGAGAGGAACTACGGCGGCGTGCCAGAGGGGACAAAAGCTGGTGCCTCCTCGCTCTGGCTCAAGCAATGGCGCCCTCGTGTGGTGACTTTGTCAATGACCCGAGTATAAGCCGAGGCTGTGTTTTTCAGCCCATTTTTGGGGCTAAAAAACTCGGCTTATACTCGAGTATATACGGTATGTAGTTTCTAGAACCGCTAAGTTTATAGTCAGGGCTGTTCAGATGAGAATACGTTTTATAGAACATATTGGGGTGGCATGCAAAGGAGATGAACTTATTTAAGAATGTTTTATATCAGTATCTTAGATTTGTTTAATATAATCCTTTGCACGAGTTATATTCTCATGTTTTACTACTCAATTTTAGCTTATTATACTGCATTTTAACTTATTATTTATTCAAATTCCCTCTATTTTAGCCAATTTTATTGTATTTTAACCAGTCACAGTTTTATGACGACCGATGTGGTCCTTTTTCTCGCTTTGATATGGTCGATTGACTAATCAAATAAAGTTGATATTGATTGATTGTAAGGCTATGAAGACCTGTTTTTGCTGGCAAATCTTGGGGCCATAAGATTAACATCTTATTCCAGCCAGGATATGATTGATGGTGATGTGGATAGTAGGATTGCAGTGGGTTATTTAGGGTTTTAAATGTATTTTTATTGTTGCATTTTAATTATTTGATTGTTTTTTAATCTTGCTGCAAGCCACCTAGAGTTCCATGGGATTGGGCAGTACATAAATTTAAATGGATGGATGGATGAATTAATGCACTTGCCTTTTAAAATAGGACCTTTGGTATAGCCGGGACCTGAATGACTTCATAGGTTCTCCATAGACTTCATCTTGATCAGGGTCACTTTGATCAGGTCATTTCTGAAATAAAGTGGATCCTTGATAGGGTTGCTATAAAGTGGAGAAATGATGTCTTGAGTGATGGAATTAGAGAAATAAGCTTTCTTATTGGTTGCCCCATTCCTCTGAAAAACATTGCTCTTGAAGATTAGAATGCCTCTTTCATAGTTCTTTGGTAGGGAACTGTAAAATCCAAATTCTTTCCATAGAATGAAGACAAAATACATGTTGCAAGATATTGTTGCAGGATCAATTCTGGCTTGTTCACTGGGACCAGAGGGTTAATCTTCTGAGGATTTCGGACTCATGCTGGAGCCCATTCTCAGGGAACATCTCTCTAGCAGAGTGTGTGCTTTGGACTATTCAATATGTGATATTTATAGTGTGCCTGGTTATATGTTTCTACAACAACACTCCATGGACTGCATTGGTTGCCGATTGGTTTCCGGATACAATTCAATGTGTTGGTAATGACCTATAAAGCTCTACATAGCATCGGACCAGATTATTTATAGGACCGCCTTCTGCCAGCGACCGGTTAGGTCCCACAGAGCCGGTCTTCTCTGGGTCCCATTGGTCAGACCAGTGTTTCCCAACCTTGGCAACTTGAAGATATTTGGACTTCAACTTGAAAATATTTGGACTTCAATTCCCAGAAGGTTGTGAAACACTGGGTCAGACAATGTCGTCTGGCGGGGCCCAGGGGAAGAGCCTTCTCTGTGGTGGCCCCAGCCCTTAGGAATCAGCTCCCTCCAGAGATTCGCATTGCCCCCACCCTCCTCACCTTTCGCAAGGGTTTTAAGACTCAACTATGTCGCCAGGCATGGGGCAGCTAGACCATACCCTCCTGACCATTAAATGTTATGTGTGGATGTGACTGAGTTAATTGACAGCATTTTAATGTAGTGGGATCTTAGCTGATAGTTTTAACTAATTAGATTTGTATACATATTGTTTTTGTATTTATCCTGTGAGCAACCACGAGTCTTTGGAGAAGGGTGGCATACAAGTCAAATAAATAAGTAAGTAAGTAAGTAAGTAAGTAAGTAAGTAAGTAAGTAAGTAAGTAAGTAAGTAAGCAAGCAAGCAAGCAAGCAAGTAAGTAAATAAGTAAATAAGCAAGCAAGCAAGCAAGTAAGTAAATAAGTAAATAAGCAAGCAAGCAAGCAAGCAAACAAACAAACAAACAAACAAACAAACAATAAGCCTTTTAGTTATTGATTGGGGTGTTGATGACTGGCTATTAAGTTGTTGACTATTGTTTCCTTGTCCTGCCAAGCCAATGGCGAAATCCATTTTTTTTTACTACTGATTCTCTGGGCGTGGCTCGGTGGGAGTGGTGTGGCTTAGTGGGTGTGGCTTGGTGGGCATGGCAGGGGAAGGACACTGCAAAAATCCCAATTCCCACCCAGGGGTGGGCTACAGCCCAGATGGGGAAGAACGTAGTGGGACAGCGAAAATGGAGCTCCACCCCAAAGCACCCACTTTGCACTGAAAGATGTTGAAAGAAAATGCATAAGCCATGCCAACAGTGTGGTAATAAAAATTTTGGTAGCCCTTCAATGTTCCTACCCCACTCCTGGGAAAAGGATATTGCAAAATTTCCATTCCCACTCCTTTCTGGGACCAGCCAGAAGTGGTATTTGCTGGTTCTCCAAACTACTCAAAATGTTCACTACTGGTTCTCTGAACTACTCAAAATTTCTGCTACCGGTTCTCTAGAACGTGTCAGAATTTATTTTTTATTTTTATTTTTTTATTTTTTATTTTGTCCAATCCACAATGAGGATTTTACTGGGTATATATATATATATATACACATAGTAAAATACATGATGAAGGTTATAGAGGAGATACTCATAGTAAAATATATCTAAGAAAGAATAGAAAAGAAGATACAGTATGTTCTGTCTGGGTCACTCCAGAAGCCAATACCAACCCAAAAAGAGAATCCAGACACACTGGTAAAAGGCAAAGGCAGTTTTATAAAATTCAAGAAAAACACAGGTAACAGAAAATGTCCTTACAAACAGGAAAATGCTGTATCTTCAGATATATCCACGAAGGCAAAAGTCCATGCAGCAATACAGGCTGAACCACAACAACAGTAATAGAACATATCAATGAAAGAATAGAAGAAGAGATATAGGAATAGAAGAAGGGTATAGGCGATATAGGAGAAGATATATAGAATGTGCTGGATTTCACCTCTGTGCCAAGCTCTACTTTCCTCCATTCTCGATAAGCTGGTGGTAAATCAACATTCCCATTGATTGATGAGGGGCCCATTTCCCAGGCTATCTTTCCATAGAGTCTGTTTAGAGCAGGCAGGATAGAAATGCTAAACAAACAAACAAATTAAGTCAACCACTGAATTGCTCTTCCTGTCAATACAGCGAATTTCAAAGAGACTGTTATGGCCAATTCTACTCTTAACGTTTTCTATAGCTCATTGCCAGCTGGTCTGTCAAATTAAGGGGAAAGAAGCATTTTCATAAATTTCATGGAGATTTCTTTAACAACGACTGCATAACAAAATTAAAATGACTGAACATGGCAAAATGAACTCATGTTTGAACTTTAGGGCAGCCCCCAAAGCCCCGTCATTTGTCATATTGACGGTTCCTCCTTCCAACAATTGGCTGGTACAAAGATGTAGATGCTATTCCTTTTCACAAGCCTCCTTAATCACCATGCAACCATTACAATGCAATAATTAGCTTTATACAACATTTCTTGAAAGCGGAGTGCTGCTTTCATGTTGGAACTCCTTGTCAACCAGTTCTTTGTTTCCTAAAGTATATGAATGAAATGTTGGGCCTTGAGCCATGATTGCAGAACCTTCATGTGGCTGGTTAGATAATAGTGTCGGCAAACGTGGGTGACAAATTCTATTTCAACATAGCCTTTCAATTCTTATTCCACACAAAAAAATGTAAATTTGTTTCAAGAATGCCTGCTCTGTGATTATAGGCTTATCCAGTAACAGAGACTTGCCTAGGTTTGATTTAAATTACAGTTTTGTACTGATCTTATATTCATATAACTGTTATAAGAATCCCAGGAATTATATACACCAGTTTATAATGCCTTGGCAAGACCGCATTTTGAATACTGCATTCAGGTTTGGACGCCAAAATGTAAAAAGGATAGTGAGACTCTAGAAAGAGTGCAGAGAAGAGCAACAAAGATGATTAGGGGACTAATAAAACATATGAAGAACAGTTGCAGAAACTGGGTATGTCTAGTTTAATGAAAAGAAGGACAAGGGCATTGGTTGCCGATCAGTTTCCGGTCACAATTCAAAGTGTTGGTTATGACCTATAAAGCCCTTCATGGCATCGGACCAGAATATCTCTGGGACCGCCTTCTGCTGCACGAATCCCAGCGATCGGTTAGGTCCCACAGAGTTGGCCTTTTCCAGGTCCCGTCAGTCTGATAACGTCGTCTGGTGGCCCCAGGGGAAGAGCCTTCTCTGTGGTGGCCCCAACCCTCTGGAATCAACTCCCCTCGGAGATTAGGACTGCCCCCACCCTCCTTGCCTTTTGCAAAATCCTTAAAACCCACCTCTGCCATCAGGCATGGGAAAATTGATTCCCCCAGTCCGTTTCCGATTTATGTAAGGTTTGTTTGGGATGTATGACTGTTTTTATATTAAGTGTCTTAAATTGTTTTTTTAATCATTGGATTTGTACTGTGTTTTGTTGTTGTGAGCCGCTCCGAGTCTTCGGAGAGAGGCGGCATACAAATCTAATTAATAATAATAATAATAATAATAATAATAATAATAATAATAATAATAATATGATAGCGGTGTTCCAATATCTCACGGGTTGCCACAAAGAAAAGGGGGAGGTCAACATATTCTCCAAAGCATCTGAAGGCAGGACAAGAAGCAATGGATGGAAACTAATCATGGAGAGAAGCAATTTAGAACTAAAGAGAAATTTCCTGACAGAACAATTAATCAATGGGACAGCTTGCCTCCAGAAGTTGCGAATGCTCCAACACTGGAAGTTTTTAAGAGGATGATGAATAACCATTTGTCTGAAGTGGTATAAGATTTGCTTCAGGGGTTGGACTAGAAGACCTCCAAAATCACTTCCAACTCTGTTATTCTATTCTATTCTATTCTATTCTATTCTATTCCATTCCATTCCATTCTATTCTTTCATGAGGGCAGTCAGAAACTACTGGAAAGCCTGAATTTATCCATCAAATTCAGTAAAATATTTATTTATGAGATTTGCAACCCCTGACTGTCAATGTGCATAACTCAAAGCAGATAACAAACAAAACACCAACAATATAATTATAACATAATTAAAATGCAATTAAAAACACATTAAAACATACTACAAATACAGTGAAAATAGACAACTACATTGGCCGAAAACCTGTCTATGCATCTAAATTCTACCAAATTAAAATGGCTTTTGCTCACTGTTAGAAGGAAAGAATTTTTAAAAAGTGAACTATGTTGGTTTTCTTTAGAGACAGCAGTCCACAAGTTGGAAAAAGCCATAGAGAAGGCTCTATCTTAGATGACAATCAGAAAATGAGAAAAAAGGACAGAGAGGGGAATAACACCCCAAAGCAAAGCTAGTTTGGTCTAGAGCAGGGGTAGGCAAAGTTGGCTCTTCTATGACTTGTGAACTTCAACTCCCAGAATTCCTGAGCCAATCATGCTAGTTTAGGAATTCTGGGAGTTGAAAGTCCAAATGTCATAGAAGAGCCAACTTTGCCTACCCCTGACCCAAACCATTAGTGACCCGCTGGTGACTTGAAGATGGCATCACGAATCCAGTTTGGTCTGGGCTGGTCCTGGAGAGAAACTTGAAATAAAGTGGATCCTCCTTGACAGGGTTGCTGTAAAGTGGAGAAACATAGAAACATAGAAGACTGACGGCAGAAAAAGACCTCATGGTCCATCTAGTCTGCCCTTATAGTATTTCCTGTATTTTATCTTACAATGGATATATGTTTATCCCAGGCATGTTTAAATTCAGTTACTGTGGATTTACCAACCACGTCTGCTGGAAGTTTGTTCCAAGGATCTACTACTCTTTCAGTAAAATAATATTTTCTCATGTTGCTTTTGATCTTTCCCCCAACTAACTTCAGATTGTGTCCCCTTGTTCTTGTGTTCACTTTCCTATTAAAAACACTTCCCTCCTGAACCTTATTTAACCCTTTAACATATTTAAATGTTTAGATCATGTCCCCCCTTTTCCTTCTGTCCTCCAGACTATACAGATTGAGTTCATTAAGTCTTTCCTGATACGTTTTATACTTAAGACCTTCCACCATTCTTCTAACCCGTCTTTGGAAATGATGTCTTGAGTGATGGGACTAAAGAAATAAGCTTTGTCATTGGTTACCCCATTCCTCTGAAAAACATTGTTCCTGAAGATTAGAATGCCTCTTTCATAGTTCTTTGGTAGGAGAACTGTCAAATCCAAATTCTTTTCATAGAATGAAGGCAAAGTGTCACGAGATATTGTTGCAGGATCAATTCTGGCTTGATCACTGGGACCAGAGGTTTAGTCTTCTGAGGTTTTCGGACTTGTGCTGGAGCACATCCTCAGGGAACATCTGTCTAGCAGAGTGTGTGCTTTGGACTATACAATATGTGATATTTATAGGGTGCCTGGTTGTATATGGCTTTTTAGTTACTGATTGGGGTGTTGATGGCTGGCTATTAAGTTGTTGGCTGTTGTTTCCTTGTGCTGCCAAGCCAATGGTGAAATCCATTTTTTTTTTACTACCGATTCTCTGGGCGTGGTTTGGTGGGTGTGGTGTGGCTCAGTGGGTGTAGCTTGGTGGGCATGACAGGGGTGTCAAACTCAAGATCCAGGGGCTGAATCCAAGCCACAGAATGCTTAGATGTGAGCCCCAGGACCTCACTGGATATAGTGAAGGACTGGCCTGCGGTGCCTCTGCCAGAAAAAAAAAAGGGTGCTCCATTTTCGCTGACAGAGGATTGCATGATTTTGTTTCCTCCACAGGTGCAGAATCATGCTGGTCCCGCAAGCACTTACGAGCCGTTACGGTGAGCCCAATTTAGCATTCTGGCTAGAAGTCCACTGCTGCCTGCGCATGAAGCATCCAGCCCACAGGCTGTTAGTTTGACACCCCTGATCTAAGACCTGAAAGCCAACTGGGTGACTTTGAGCCAATCACCAGGAGACCATGAGTTCTAGTTGTGTTATAAGCAAGGTGCAAAAAAGGGCAACAAGTATGATCAAAGAAATGGAGCACCTCCCTTATGAAACCAGATTGCAATGCCTTGGTCTCTTCAGCCTTGAAAGACGGCGTTTAAGGGGTGACTTGATGGAAGTGTATAAAATCATGCATGGGATAGAAAAGGTGGATAGAGGAAAACTCTTTTCTCTATCGCACAATACTAGGACGAGGGGGCACTCCCTAAAGCTCATAGGTAAGAAAGGGAGGACAAATAAAGGCACAATCTGAGGTTAGTTGGGGGAAAGATCAGAGGCAACGTGAGAAAATATTATTTTACTGAAAGAGTAGTAGATGCTTGGAACAAACTTCCAGCAGACGTGGTTGGTAAATCCACAGTAACTGAATTTAAACGTACCTGGGATAAACATATATCCATCCTAATATAAAATACAGTAAGACCTCACCTATCGCTGGTGTTACGTTCCAGACCCGGCCGCGATAGGTGAAATCCGCAATGGGGAATTTATCGACTGATAGTAATTATTTAAGTATTTATATTGTAATTGTTTGGTAAGTTTTCATTGTTTTAAGTGTTTATAAACCCTTCCCACACAGTATTTATTTTAGATACAGTATTTAAATACAGTATTTACAATTTTAGATATATTTTTTTTGAAAAACCTGCCGATCGAGTTCCACGGGCTGTTTAAATCTGCTGATCGACTTCCTCAGAAACCCGCGAACCAGCGAAGATCCGCGAATGATTTTTCTCATTAATATTTCTTGAAAACCCGTGATGAAGTGAAACCGCAGTGGGTGAAGTGTGATATAGCGAGGGACTACTGTACAGGAAATAGCATAAGGGCAGACTAGATGGACTAGATGCCGTTAATAATCTATGTTTCTATGTTTCTATGTAACCTGATTAGCTTCAATAGAAGCTGGCATTATTTTGGGATGTGATGACAACATAAATGCTTGTTGTGGTTGTATTTTTTCCCTTGAAACGTGCTTCGGAAAAGTCAAAAGATTGAATAGAAATAAGAGGAAGAAAAAGGAAGAAGGAGAAGACGAAAGAGGAGAATAACACCGCAAGGCAAGAAAATGCAAATGTTTGCTTTTATTTATGGCCCGCATTATATATGTTAATTCCAAGGTGATTATTAGTCTTAACTGGGTATTCACTGTAAACAGTAGAAGATGTTATTATTTGAGGTTGAATGCATTCACGTTTCTTGCTATGTTCGCCTTTCTCCTCAATGTAACGCAGAGCTAGAAAATATCTCCATTTATTACCTGCTGTTCTGTCTGGGTTCCCCCAGACGTCAACACCAACTAAAAAGAGTATCCAGACACGCTGGTAAAAAGCAAAGTCATTTTATATCTTTGAAAACAAACACAGATAACAAAAACTGTTCTTACAAACTGGAATGCTATGAAGCTTCACAGAAGAGTCACAACGGCCAGACAATACAACAGGCTTCTTGCTGGCACACACACCACTGTAGATAATAAAACCCACGCCTCCCCCAAGTTTTCAGCCTTCGAGGCCACAAGCCAGAATCAGAGACGCCAAGGATCGAAGCAAGGTCACAGGACTCCCAAAAGATAACTCTCCACAATACAGGAAGGGCGGGGCCTGCCTTTTCAACCTTTCTGAGGAGAACCACACCCAAACCCAGCTGTTGCCTATTAGGGATGGAAATACCTGGCTAATTGTCCCCTTCGTTGTGCTGCCCTTCTCTGCCTCATATCTATGATGGCTTGTGCGTTCTCATCTGATGACTCCAGGCTACTCGCTGGGGAGAGCTCCCCCCCGGGGGTCTCAGGCTGTTCTCCCTCCTCCTCGTCCTGACATTCCTCTTCCCCATCTGCCTGGTCCTCCTCCTGTTCCTCGTCCTCCCCCTCTGAGCATGGAGCCGGCAGAGTTCCAGCCGTTCCCTGAGGAGCCTCAGACTGAATCACAACTCCTGCATGCTAGAGTGATGCTTTCTCATAGGGTATGAATCACGGAGAGCCCATGCAGAGAAGGAAGGCAGAGAGAATAAACTTGATACATTGCAGATCTGCCTGAAAAAAATCAGTTGCCTTTTATTAAGTAAAACTTATTAACTTACCATACTCTTCCTGCAATAGGAAACGGAGCTTGACCTTTCCAAACCCTTCTTTTCTGGCAGTTTAAAAGGCACATTACAAATATCAGGAGATATTGCGCAGAAGAAGAAACACAACCATTGGAAACAAATTTAATTTTGACCCATAATGTAGAAGGACGGCCTCACACGGAGAGCACATACCTTGATCATGAGTGTATTGCCTTCCTATATATATATATTTTAAAAATGACATTCAGACTCTTCAGGAAATATGTGTGCCCTTTCAGCGGTCAAATGTGGATTTATTTCCATTTTTTTTGTGTGTGTTGTTTGTTTGCCCTAATATTAATGTCAGGTCCTGGAATATGGTTGGGTTGGAATTGAAAATCCCCTGTTTGGCTATCAGGTTCAAAACTGCTGCCCTGATCTTATTAAAGAACTCAAATGATGGCACAGCACATTCCATGAGGGCAGAGCTGCCCACGGGTTATGTTATGAGCGTCAGTGCTGGGCCAGCACATACAACTCGAATAATACCTTGCACAAATACCCAAATATAGCTTTTTATTTATAGCTCCTGTGGAGAACCCCTGGAAGGCAGTCTGCTGTCATTTGCTTTATGCAAAGAAAAGTCAAGATTAAAGTCTGGTTCCAATGCCTCTCTAACTGCTTCTCTCTGTCCCATTTTGCTTTCTTTACGAGACAGGAAGAAAATTGAGGAGAAAGAAAGGAAGGAAGGAAGGAAGGAAGGAAGGAAGGAAGGAAGGAAGAAAGAAAGAAAGAAAGAAAGAAGAGCCATGGTGGTACAGTGGTTAGAGTGCAGCACTATAGGCTACTTCAGCTAACTGATAGCTGTAGTTCAGCAGTTCAGATCTCACCACTGGCTCAAGGTTGACTCAGCCTGCCTTCCTTCTGCAGTGGGTAAAATGAGGATCCAGATTGTTGGGGGCAATATGCTGATTCTGGAAACCGCTTAGAGAGGGCTGTAAAAGCACTATGAAGTAGTATATAAGTCTAAATGCTATAGAAAAAAAGAAAGAAAAAAAAGAAGGAAAGAAAGAAAGAAAGAAAGAAAGAAAGAAAGAAAGAAAGAAAGAGTTATGTACTGAGATGCTGGGAAGTTTTCACTCCAGTCTGACTGGGAAGTTGAGCAGGGAAATTATTTAAACCCCTGCCACAAGCCACAATCAATAAACAGCTGAAATCACACTACCGGTCTCCTGCCTCTTCAGTATCGGACCTCAACAGAAAGAAATAAAAAAAGAAAGAAAGGGAGGAAGGGAGGGAGGGAAGGAAGAAAGAGGGAGGGAGAGAAGGAACAATGGGGGAAAGAGGTGGGAAGGGAAGGAAAGGAAAGGAAGAAGAAAGGAAAGGAAAGGAAGAGGGAGGGAAGGAAGGAAGGAAAGGGGGGAGAAGAAGTAGGAAAGGGAAGGGGAGGAAGGAAGGAAGGAAGGAAGGAAGGAGTTTTAGCAATCTTATATGCATTAAGAACCAAATTTCAATCAAAACTGAAGAATAAAAAAAGATAGGTTGATTTCTTTTCATCATTTGTTTTTCTTTTTTTAAACAAACAATATCAAAGCTTTTTTCACTCTTCTTGCTTAGTTAAAGGTGACCACCTTACCAAACAATTCTGCTTGATTAGGTTGTAATGCTTTATTTAGAAAGCAGAAAGGTAGGCAGAGATTGAATGCAGTGCTCACAAACACACATGGCTTCTTTTGAAAGGAGGGGAAAATATTGGAAATGTGGTATTTTCCTTTTCTTTTTAAAAGAACCTTAAACACGTTTTCTTGGGCAGAAAATAATGATCACCTAATTTAATATTAGGAAATAATTCATGCTGTTGGTGAATGTATACATCAGCGTAGGGTATTCTGTTTTGAGTGGATGAGTGAAGGGCTCTTCTGGTGAAGTATCTTTGGACATTTTTGAGAGTGTTAATGCCCAAGATGCGATATGGGTTCCAAACAGATGAGCTGTATTTGAGGATGGGTCTGGCGAAAGTTTTGTAAGCTCTGGCAAGTAGTGTGAGATTGCCAGAGCAGAAGCTATGTAGGATCAGGTTAACAATTCTTGAAGCCTTCTTGGCGATGTTGTTGCAGTGGGCTTTGGCACCTAGGTCTTTTGTTATTAGTATTCCGAGGTCTTTAACCAAGTGGGGGTTATCTGTGATAATTTGATTATTCCGTTTTTATTTGGAGTTCTGATTTTTTTCCCCGATGTGTAGGACCGGGCATTTGCTGGTTGAGATTTGGAGTTGCCATGTGTTAGACCAATCAGAAACAGAGTCTAGGTGTTTTTGGAGGGTAGTTGTGTTATCGGTGGTGTTGAAGAGTTTTACATCATTGGTGAAGACAACAGTTGCTTGTGATGTGAACACAAAGGTCATTGATGTAGAGAATGCAGAGTGTTGGTCCCAGTGTGCTACCTTGGGGAACACTGCTTTTAACAGGGACAGGGGTGGATATGGTACTTCCTATGACCACTTGTTGTCTGTTTGACAGGAATGCTGTAATCCAGCTCTGGAGGGATTCTGAGATGCCATAGGATTTGAGTTTTAGGAGTAGTTTGTCATGGACCACTGAATCAAAGGTTTGTAGAAGTCAATATAAATTGCATCTATGGATTTTCCTTGATCTAGATGAGTTGTCCATATGTTTTTGCAGTGGAGAAGCTGCAGGTTGCAGGATAGTTTTTTTCTGAATCCAAATTGTTTGTTAGAGAGAAGTTTATTAGTTTCTAGGTGGAGAGTAATTGATTGGTTTATAATTGATTCCATGACTTTGCATGGGACGCAGCATAGTGATATCAGTTATCAACAAGACAGGGTCTCCTTTTTTGAAGATGGGGATGACCATTGCTTTCCACCATAGCTTGGGAAATGTGCTGGTTCTGAAGGATTTTTTGAAAATTATGCTTAGTGGTTCAGCTATAGCATAAGAGAGCTTTTTTAGGAAGTATGCACATAGACCGTCTGGTCCGACTGATAGAGAAGGTTTAAGGTCACAGTGCTTTTTCAACACAGTCTTCAGTGAAGTCTATTTGGATTAGGACATTGAGAGAGTTTGAAGTGTGATTGATGAAGTTGGGGGATGAGCCGTTACTGTTAACAAAGACAGAACCAAAGAATAAGTTGAGGATGTTAGCTTTGGGTCAGTTATCATGGTATTCTTTATTGTTGGGTCCTTTGAGAGGTAGGATAGGTCTAGAGTCTGATAGTTATGTTCATTTCAAGCAAGAATGTGTTGTAGAGGTCATCAGTAGTGTTGCAGTCATAAAATAGAGTTTGCCAGTTTAATGTTGAGAGATGGGCTTTAATGAGTTCATAGTTCACTTTTTTAAAATTGAATTTGGGTGTTGCATTATTTAGGTGGATCTTGGTGTGGCTTAGGTTGAGACTGAGGTTTATCATGCTGTGGTCACTGTTGGAAAATGGTTCTTTTATTTGTAAGCCATATATGTAAGCCATATATGGCTTTATTTGTAAGCCATATATGGCTTTACTGAAGGCAAATCGTGTCAGACTAATCTCATTGATTTCTTTGACTATGTCACAAAGGTGTTGGATGAAGGTGGTGCCGTGGATATTGCCTACCTGGACTTCAGCAAAGCCTTTGATACGGTTCCACATAAAGAGCTGATAGATAAATTAGTGAAGATTGGACTTAATCCCTGGATAGTTCAATGGATTTGCAGCTGGCTGAAGCATAGACACCAGAGGGTTGTTGTGAATGGCGAGTATTCTGAGCAGAGTCAGGTTACAAGCGGTGTGCCACAAGGGTCTGTTCTGGGTCCTATTCTTTTTAATATGTTTGTGAGTGACATAGGGGAAGGTCTGGTAGGGAAGGTTTGCCTATTTGCCGATGACTCTAAAGTGTGCAATAGGGTTGATATTACTGGAGGCGTCGGCAATATGGTAAATGATTTAGCTTTACTAGATAAATGGTCAAAGCAATGGAAACTGCAGTTTAATGTTTCCAAATGTAAAATAATGCACTTGGGGAAAAGGAATCCTCAATCTGACTATTGTATTGGCAGTTCTGTGTTAGCAAATACTTCAAAAGAAAAGGATTTAGGCGTAGTGATTTCTGACAGTCTCAAAATGGGTGAACAGTGCAGTCAGGCAGTAGGGAAAGCAAGTAGGATGCTTGGCTGCATAGCTAGAGGTATAACAAGCAGGAAGAGGGAGATTATGATCCCGCTATATAGAATGCTGGTGAGACCACATTTGGAATACTGTGTTCAGTTCTGGAGACCTCACCTACAAAAAGATATTGACAAAATTGAACGGGTCCAAAAATGGGCTACAAGAATGGTGGAAGGTCTTAAGTATAAAACGTATCAGGAAAGACTTAATGAACTCAATCTGTATAGTCTGGAGGACAGAAGGAAAAGGGGGGACATGATCGAAACATTTAAATATATTAAAGGGTTAAATAAGGTCCAGGAGGGAAGTGTTTTTAATAGGAAAGTGAACACAAGAACAAGGGGACACAATCTGAGGTTAGTTGGGGGAAAGATCAAAAGCAACATGAGAAAATATTATTTTACTGAAAGAGTAGTAGATCCTTGGAACAAACTTCCAGCAGACGTGGTAGATAAATCCACAGTAACTGAATTTAAACATGCCTGGGATAAACATATATCCATCCTAAGATAAAATACAGAAAATAGTATAAGGGCAGACTAGATGGACCATGAGGTCTTTTTCTGCCGTCAGACTTCTATGTTTCTATGTTTCTATATATTGCAGTTTTGCCGTTGCAGAAGATGAGATCCAGACAGTTATCTAGTCTAGTATTGTTAGCTACTAGTTGATCGAGTCCCAGACAGGTGATGGTGTTATATATAGTAGAATGGATGGGTTCCATGCTACATTCATTTAAGGTCCAGTTAATGTGTGGTAAGTTGAGGTCTCCAAGGAAGATAATGGGGTGTGGGCAGTGGTTGCCCACATTAGTAGTGTGGTTAATTTGTTTGCATGTACGTTGTCATAGTCCAGAGCTCTGTAGCCGAGTGAGAAGCCTTCCTAGGTCTACGCACATCTCGCCATCACTCCATGAGCTGCATTGGTTACCTATTGGTCTATGGACACAATTTAAAGTGTTGGTCATCATGACCTATAAAGACCTACATGGCTTAGGACCAGGTTGCTTATGGGACCATCTTCTGCCTCACGTATCCCAGCGGCTGGTTAGGTCCCATAGTTTTGGCCTTCTCCAGGTCCCGTCAGCTAAGCAATGATGGCTGGTGGGGCCTAGGAGAAGAGCCTTCTCTGTGGCTGTGCCAGTCCTCTGGAACAAACTCCCTCCAGAGATCTGCACTGCTCCCACCCTCCTTTGTTTTAAAACAAAGCTTTAAAAACTTACCTTTGCCATCAGGCCTAGGGCCATTGAAGCTTAACATCTCACTTCAGTCAAAGACGCAATTGCATGATTATAGTTGAATGAATGTGAATGCCTGGTTTTAGTAGCTTTGTGGTTTTAATATTAGTTTTAGGTTTGGGTTTCTCTTGCTATATTTGTATTGTATTTTATTCTCACCTTTGTAATGGCATAGAAATCCAAATAAATAAATAGATAGTCAGACAGAAAGACAGACAGACAGACAGACAAATCCATCCATCCATCCATCCATCCATCTATTCATCCATCCATCCATGCATACATACATACATACATACATACATTTATGCATGGTATGTCTGTGTGTGTGACTGTTAGCATATGGGGTTTTTTAAATATTTAAATATTTTAAATTTGTCTGATTGCTTATGATTTGTTTTTTACATGTTGTGAGCCGCCCCGAGTCTTCGGAGAGGGGCGGCATACAAATCTAAGTAATAAATAATAATAAATAAATACATACATACATACATACATGTATGTAAATTTGACCTGGGTGATTAGAATGGAGGACAAATTGGAAGAAAAGGCTGTTTAATTTTGCTGGCATCTGCAAGGAATGGAAACAAATCCAGGAAAGTGTTTTGTTTTTTAAAAAATCAGGGCAACCTGGTCACCCCAAATATGGGATAGAGCATACTGGTTCTCCGTTTGCCTTTCAGCCCCAATCCAGGAACCTTCACAAGCAGCCACTTTCACAACAAACTATATTTGTAAATACCCAACTTAAAAATAAGGAGAAATTTCCTGACAATGATAACAATTAATCAGTGGAACAGCTTGTCTATTGAAATCTGAAGTGGTTCAGCTTTGTTTGCTTCTTTTTGTTTTGATTTTGGCAGATGTCAAACACAGAAAGTTGAGTAATATTGCCTGTACAATACCAGTCGTGTTTCATTGATTAAAGGCAGCTAAGTAGTATACACTGTTACTTGATAGCTATCATGCTTTATCAGGTACCAACTGTTGAATATCAAATACCATCAGTTGTCAAATTAGGCACAGTTGTTACAATGCAGTATTGCAGGCTAATTTTGCCAACTGCCAGGAGTTTGATCCTTTATTATTATTATTATTTTTTATTTATTCAATTACCGGTATTTGTTTGTTTGATTGATTGATTGTTTATTGGATTTATATGCTGCCCATCTCTGAGAACTTAGAGATATAAATATACATAAATATAACACAGACAAAATTAGTAAAATTCTCCACAAACATAATATCAAAACTTCATTTGTCACTAATCAGAAAATATCAAACATCCTAAGAAACCCAAAAGATAAAATCCAACTTGAAAACCAAGGAATCTATGAAATACCATGCAAAACATGTGCAGCCACATACATTGGACAAACTAATCGAAGAATAAACGCACACATTGCAGAAAATAAAAATGCAGTCAAAAAAGAAGAAAAAACTTCCTCCCTTGTCCAGCACATTAAAAAAACAGGACATGAAATTGACTTCGAAAAAACTAAATTACTTTCCAAAACAGAACACGTATATAAAAGAATAATCATGGAAGTCATAGAGATAGAAAAACACCCCCTCAGCATGAATAAACGTGATGACACATCCCGCCTACCAGAAATTTGGAAACCAGCCCTAAACAAAAAATCATAATCATCACCATGTCAATCCTTCAACTAAATGTGATTCCACCAACCAATCAAATCATTAAAACATAGCCACCCAATCTATTTGCTATATTCAAACCAAATCTCCACCCCCACCACTATTTATAAGGAACAAATGGCAATTGCAAACAAACTATATTTGCAGCAGCACGAAGCTTACAACTTCAGCCTGATGATGGTGAATGTGATTTCACCGAAACGTCGCATAGACACTCAAAATATTACACGGGGCAAAACCCCAACTCAGAACAATCTACAAATATAACATTGTTTATATACATAAGATGGGTACTGATAAGAGGAAATATTAGGACAGGGATGGTAGGCTCGCTGGTGTGCTTATGCACACTCCTTACTGACTCTTACGAATTGGTTGAGGTCAACAGTGGATAGTCTAAAGATAAAGTTTTGAGGGTTAAGTGACAAAACCACAGAGTCAGGTAGTGAGTTCCAGGCATTAATCACTCTGTTGCTAAAGTCGTATTTTCTACAGTCAAGTTTGGAGAGTTCACTTTGAGTTTGTGTCTGTTGTGTGCTCATGTATTGTTGTGGCTGAAGCTGAAAAAGTTGTTGACAGGAAGGACGTTATAGCAGATAATTTTATGAGCTTTGCTTAGGTGGTACCAAAAGTGACCTAGTACTAAGCTTTCTAAGCCCAGGATTTCAAGTCTGGTTGTATAAGGTATACATACTGTTGCGGGTAGAGGAGTGGAGGATTCTTCTCGTAAAGTGTCTCTGGACACTTTTTAATGTATACTGCTCAAAAATATAAAGGGAACACTCAACACATTCTAGATCTGAATGAATGAAATATTCTCATTGAATACTTTGTTCTGTAGAAAGTTGAATGTGCACAACAACATGTGAAATTGATTGCAATCAGTTGTCAATCAGTTTTGCTTCCTAAGTGGACAGTTTGATTTCAATGAAGTTTGATTTTGTGTTCCCTTAATTTTTTTGAGCAGTGTATTTAGGTCTGATATGCAGTGTAGGTTCCAGACAGATGAGCTGTATTCAAGGATTGATCTGGCAAATGTTTTGTATGCTCTGGTTAATAGTGTGATACTACTAAAGAAGAAGCTACATAAGATTAGATTAACAACTCTTGAAGCCTTTGTGGTGACCTCAGAAGGATGGGAGGCCTGACTGGTTCAAGGTTGACTAGCCTTCCATCTTTCTGAGGTCTGTAAAATGAGGATCCACATTGCTGGATCCACATCCTGACTGTGTAAACCATTTAGAGAGTGCTGTGAAGTAATATACATGTCTAGAGGCTATTGCTGTTGCTATGACACCTTCTCTGGGATTTGATTTGATGTCAATATTTATCAAAAATGCATATCAAAATCCAAGTTCCTATGTTTAGGAAGGGGAATTCATCCTTCTCTATCTGGACAGATTGTGGAGTAAACAAATGCACTAAAATTTTGTTTTAGCAAGTACAGGGCTGTGTTCTATTCATACTTTGTAAAATATTCTTTGTGCATAACCTGGATGCCTATGTAGGTATTTTACAGAATTGAGCTGATATTCCTTAAACATTCTTTCATTGTTTTGTTTCTATGTCATTGCCAGTTTTTTAGGCAGCAGAAACAGATCTTTCACAAATGTATATTAGAATAGGATAGGATAGGATAGAATTAGAATTAGAATAGAATAGAATAGAATAGAATATAATTCTTTATTGGCCAAGTGTGATTGGACACACAAGGAATTTGTCTTGGTGCAGATGCTCTCAGTGTACAGAAAAGAAAATATAGATTTGTAAAGAATCATGTGGTACAGCACTTAATGATTGTCATAGAAGTCAAATAAGCAATGAAGAAACAATCAATATTAGTAAAAATGTTAGGATACAAGCAACAAGTTACAGTCATACAGTCCTAAGTGGGAGGAGATGAGTGATAGGAATGATGAGGAAAAAACTAGTAGAAATAGAAGTGCAGACTTAGCAAAAAGTTTGATAGTGTTGAGGGAATTATTTGTTTAGTAGAGTGATGGCATTCGAGAGGAAAATGTTCTTATGTCTAATCTTGGTGTACAGCGCTCTGTAGCGACATTTTGAGGGTAGGAGTTGAAACAGTTTATGTCCAGGATATGAGGGGTCAGTAAATATTTTCACTGCCCTCTTTTTGACTTGTGCAGTATACAGGTCCTCAATGGAAGGCAGATTGGCAGCAGTTGTTTTTTCTGCAGTTCTGATTATCATCTGAAGTCTGTATTAGTCTTGTTGGGTTGCAGAACCGAACCAGACAGTTATAGAGGTGCAAATGACAAACTCATTAATCTGTTAATGAATGTTGCTACAGTGAAGTAAATAAACAAAGCCCCTGAACCAAAAACATATATTATTTTATTTCCCTCCCTCTGTAATACTATTGTCCACAAATATCCTAATAAAGCATTGCAGAGCAGCAATCTTAGTATTATTCTAGTATTATTCCATAGAAATAGATACCTGTGGCCACTGAGTAAAGCATTGCAAAATTGATTTGGTTGGTGTTCTCCATTTCTTTGAAAAGGTTGAATGAGTGGTGTTACGCAGAATTACAAAATGCACTTGACTAAAACAGCAATGCAGCTCAGTCATACAATTTGTGATTGCAATTAAGAGTTATTTCTCTGTGTTTTGTCTCATTGCCAGTGTAATAGGTAGATGGAAAGGAACAGAAAACTGCCTTGATTGTTCATTTAATTGCTGGAGTATTGGGGATGCATGAGTGCAAGCATGCTGTTTTCTATAGCCTTTCCATTGTCTTCCTTTGTTACATTTTAGCCCTGCTATTCAAATGATAGCCTGACTGTGTACATGCAACAACAGTAAATATTGCTTGCATTCAACAAGAAAAATGAGTACTGTATTCAAGGTACTGTAATTGTGAATTTTGAATTCACAACTATCCCGACAAACTACAGTTTGCTAATATCAAAGGAAAATGTCCAAAGGATCACTTTTCAGAACTTGCCTTCTGCCACATTTTAATTAATCAAAAAATGGAAAAGATAACAGAAGAAAAAAAGAGGAGTGAAGACAATATTATATGGCTAGTAGAATTTCAGACAAGGTATAAAGAATAAATTGGAATTGCTTTATAATGTGTAAACAGAATTATTGCTCTTAGCCTGAAATGTTATATATAAATGATATGCTCATTTTGATGGAGGGGTTTGAATGTTGTTTGGATGATTAACCTCTAGAGAATTAACTATATATAATGTCAGATCACCCTGGAATGTCACAGCTCCTTTTTGACTCTAGGCCCAACCTATGGCCCTGAGTTGGGCCTAGAGGCAAAAAGGAGCTGTGACATTCCTTCAATATACCAGAGTGATCCAACATAAAAAACTTATAGCCCCATCCCTGGTACAGAGTTGAAGGGATCAGGTCTGATGGCCTAGAGGTTAATTCTCTGCCTTACAAGGCAGAAGTAAGGGTGTGGCTAGTTGATGAGGCCAGAACAAGGCCGAAATGGTGCCATCCTAGTCTCTCTTAATTTTAAAATTTCAGCAAAAAACATGTGATACATATGTTTTTTTGCTGAATTTGAAAATTAAGGGAGACTAGGATAGATCTATCAAATGAGAAGGAAGGACTCACTGGAGAAGAGACTATTGGAGTAACGTTTTGCAGAAGCTAGCCCACCCAGATAGCAGCTAACCAGTCTGTCTCAGACCAGGATATCAGTAACCTTTGTCTTGAAGATAATTGAAGACACTTACTGCAAAGTTTCTTAGGAAAATATTTAATTCTTTAGTAGCAAACCTACACTAACTATTTACACTGTAGCTCTCTAGTAGTTAATATACAAAGTACTCACAATTCTCTTACTACTATTCTCAGTTACAATATAGTTACAATTCTTCATCCATCACAAGCCACCTAATTTCCAAGCCACACACTAAACCATACTAAGCCACAATATCCTCAAGCCAAGCCACACACCACAAGCCACACCTATGCAAAGGTGCATTATGTGCTTTTGTCAGCCAATCAGGTTACATTACAATTTTCATATTCATCATGACTAGGCAGTTTTATATTGTTAAAGTTATACAATTCTTTTTTCTCTGCAATTTGGAATATTGCATCAAGTAGGCTCCAATCTTGACAGAGACTAATTGAAGAATACTGAGACTGTCAGCTTCTTTAAAAGTGCTTTATTCTCGGTAGTAGAGATACAATTGAACTTGTGACTTCAGCTCTTGGTGCGACTGACTGAAACAGTGTCAGCTTGCCTCTTTTATACTCTCACTTTCCCGCTTAAATACAACTGTCACTTTCTTGAATTTCCCGGTCAATTTCTAAACCAATCACATTTAAACATTTCTGATTTGACTATTTACATAGACCCAATACATATTCAACACTAATGCTGGGAAAGATTGAGGGCAAAAGAAGAAAGGGACGACAGAGAATAAGCGTGATCTTAAATGGACTCTAGGGTATAGTAGAGGATAGGAAGGCCTGGGGGAATGTTGTGATGGGTTGGACATGATTTCACAACTAGCAACAACAACATTTTGGATCTCACTCTTTTCTCTAAGCAAAATGGTTCTGTGTCATTTCATTTAGTCTTAGCAAATTGCTTATGATTTCACCCAATCTTGGTCATTCCATAATAGAATGCAGTCTTTTCCCCCCTTCATCATTATCCTTGAAGGCTTATCTCATAGAAAAGGAAGGTCTAGCCTCTTCTATCTCATTGTATCTCTCTTCCTTTCTCAGGTTTCTGATTTTGGATCCCTTAGATACCATATCGTCAAGGGCAAACTATGGCATTGTTCTAATCTCAAGCTGTTTCAGTAGCTTTTCATGAAAATCTGTGCTTGCTACAAAGGGTATTATCTTTCTACAGCCTCATTGAAAAGCCTACCTGTTTAATATCCTGGAAATAGAGGATTGAAAAAAGAAAGACAATTCTCCTACAACTCCTCCTTAAAGGGCAGCATTGACCCCCTAATCCCCCCTGCTGTAAGGATAAATAGGTGTCACACAACTCTTTGCATTTATATCTGAAAGAGTAATATCAACAAGGTTTTTGCAAATCAAATTTCACTCCCTTTTCATATCCTTTTTTCCTTTCCTTTGCAGATCAGAACTGTTTGATTTATGCACAAAGTTTATTAAAACTAGTTTGTACAAAATGGCTGGTAAAGATTATGAACTTCCAAAGGAAATCCTTAGTTTCAGTCGCTGTTGCTCTTATTAAAATTTTAGATGAAGTGGTACCAGCTCAGCTATATGCATAAAAACTGGGACAATGCATATGTAATAATTTTGAGAAATAAGGAATACTTCTACTTTAAGTGAGGCATATATCAGGGGAAAACATCTTATTCCAGAAGAGATTGCTTAACAGAATTGAAGCATGTGACTGAGAAAACCTATGGAATCCACCAAAGAGGATGAAGATGAAAGCAAACCACACCTGGAGTACTGTGTTCAGTTCTGGTCACCACAGAAAAGAGAAAAGAGCAACCAAAATGATCAGGGGTCTAGAAACCAAGACTTACGAAGAGAGACTGCGGGAACTGAGCATGGATAGCCTGGAGAAAAGGAGGGCCAGAGCGGACATGATAGCAGTCTACAGGTATACGAGGGGTTGCCACAGAGAGGAGGGGATCACTTTATTCTCCAGGGCACTGGAGGGCTGGACGAGGAACAGCGGCTGGAAGCTGACCAAGGAGAGATTCAACCTGGAAATAAGGAAGAACTTCCTGATGGTCAGAATGATCAACCAGTGGAACAACCTACCAGCGGACGTTTTGAACTCCAATACTCTGGACATTTTAACCCTGCTGTTCTGTTCGGGTCTGTGAGACCCGAAATCAAGGTTTGAGACCCTGTAAAAAATTTTCCCTGCATATCTGAAACTTGAAATTTCATGACTTTTCATCATTTCAGGGGTTCTCTCTATGAGAATTTTTTTGGGGGGGTGGGAGGTTTCTTTCTTGCTGAAAAAAAAAACCTCCCTAATGTTATGTTCCCGGGTCACCCTGACCCGGACCGAAAACTCTTCATTTGCAGTGCTTATGTTTGGTCTTTTTGAAAGCTTTTTTCACTTGGAAAGTAGTCTGAACATTTCTTCACACAATGGAATGAAAATTGAACTGAAAAAATTAATCCTTATTGGTTTATTTTGCCCATAAATGTGCCTCCCCCCCCGTTTTTGTGAAAGTTTTTTCAATTTATGGATAGTTTTGCTTGCAAAATGCAGTCTATTTTACTGGAGTTGGTGTGGGAATGGTACCTTGAACATTTCTGAATATAAGAAAAATATAAAGGAACTGAAAAAAATGATTCTTACTGTTTTTTTAACATCAGAAATAAGGCCTCCCCCCCCCCTGGCTGCTTGCAACAATTTTCACTTTTTATTTTTTTATGCTCCAAATCCGAAATATTCTTTAAAATCTTACGCATTCATTTACTCAATTTAACAATGCTGATCATCAAAAAAATATTTGTGGGGGTGGGGGAAAAATTTTTTTCTTGGCAAAAAAAAAGTCACATTTACTCTGTTCGGGTCATATAGACCCGGATCAAAATGATTTTTTTTAGGTACTTGAATTTGGTCTTTTTGAAAACTTTTTCCACTGGAAAACTAGTTTGAACATTTATGAACATAATGATATGAAAATTGAACTGGAAAAATTGAGACTTATATTTTTATTTTGATCAAAAAGCCCCTCCCCCCATCCTTTTTGAATTTCGTGTCAATTTATATTTTTTAAGGCTACAAATCCCTAAGGAATTTTCCCCCAAAAGGTTTGATATACTAAATTGAACAATCCTGAACATAAGAAAAATATAAATGAACTGAAAAAAATGACTCTTATTGGTTTATTGTTTTATACTCGAGTATAAGCCTACTCGAGTATAAGCCTATTTGAGTATAAGCATGGGGGCCCATTTATGAGCAAAATAAACCAATAAGGATCATTTTTTCAGTTTAATTTTCATATCATTATGTTCAGAAAGGTTCAAGCTACCAATCCCACACCAAAATAGAATAGTAAAATAGAATGCATTTTGCAGGCAAAATTATCAATAAACTCAAAAGTTTTGATATACTAAATTGAACAATCCTAAACATAAGAAAAATAGAAATGAACTGAAAAAAAATGATTCTTATTGGTTTATTTTTGAATATAAGACCATATCATTTTATACTCGAGTATAAGCCTACTCGAGTATAAGCCTATTTGAGTATAAGCATGGGGGCCCATTTATGAGCAAAATAAACCAATAAGGATTAATTTTCTCAGTTCAATTTTCATATCATTGTGTGCAGAAATGTTCAAGCTACCAATCCCACACCAACTTTAGTAAAATAGAATGGATTTTGCAAGCAAAACTATCCATAAATTGAAAAAACTTTCACAAAAACCGGGGGGAGGGCACATTTATGTGCAAAATAAACCAATAAGGATTCATTTTTTCAGTTCAATTTTCATTCCATTGTGTGCAGAAATGTTCAAACATGTTTCCAGGTGAAAAAAGCTTTCAAAAAGACCAAACATAAGCACTGCAAATGAAGAGTTTTCGGTCCGGGTCAGGGTGACCCGGGAACATAACATTAGGAACTTTTTTCGAACAGAACAGAGGAAATTGGACTGCCATTTGGCTAGGATGCTATAGGGTTCCTGCTTAGGCAGGGGGTTGGACTTGATGACTTGCATGGTCCATTCCAACTCTAACAATGAATGAATGAATGAATGAATGAATGAATGAATGAATGAATGAATGAATGAATGAATGAATGAAAGAATTAAAAAATTTAAAAATTTAAAAATAAAAAATAAAAAAATTTAAAAAATAAAAAAATTAATTAAAAAATTAATTAAAAAATTAATTAAAAAATTAATTAAAAAATTAATTAAAAAATTAATTAAAATAATAAAATAATAAAATAATAAAATAATAAAAAATAAAATAATAAAAAATAAAAAAATAAAAAATAAAAAAATTAAAGAATTAAAAAATAAAAAATTAAAAAATTAAAAAATTAAAAAAATAAAAAAATAAAAAATTAAAAAATTAAAAAATTAAAAAATTAAAAAATTAAAAAATTAAAAAATTAAAAAATTAAAAAATTAAAAAATTAAAAAATTAAAAAATTAAAAAATTAAAAAATTAAGAAATTAAGAAATTAAGAAATTAAAAAATTAAAAAATTAAAAAATTAAAAAATTAAAAAATTAAAAAATTAAAAAATTAAAAAATTAAAAAATTAAAAAATTAAAAAATTAAAAAATTAAAAAATTAAAAAATTAAAAAATTAAAAAATTAAAAAATTAAAAAATTAAAAAATTAAAAAATTAAAAAATTAAAAAATTAAAAAATTAAGGAAGAAAGGAAGAAAGAAAGAAAGAAAAGATGTTTAGGGATCCAAATAGAAATGGATCCCATTTCCATAATGGATGGAAACTGTCCAAAGAGAAATTCAACCTGGAAATAAGGAGAAACTTTCTGACAGAGTGAGCGATGGAACAGCATGCCTGGTGAGGTTGTGAGAGCTCCAACACTTGAGACTTTCAAGAGGAGATTGGACTGCCATTTGTCTGAAATGGTTTAGGGACTCCTTCTTGAGCAGGAGGGTGGATTAGATGACCTACAAGATCCCTTCCAACTCTAGTAATCTAAAACCCAAATCCAGAAAGGTACCTGTGCAAAACCCACTAATTGGTCAAAATGTCCTTAATCTCACAACATAGTGACAGTCTCAACCATAGTTTCAGCTGGAAAACTGTGAACATCCTAGACCAAGTCAAACCCAAAAATGCTCTGGAATTCCTGGAGGTTTTGCATTCAGACAAATCAGCCATCAACAGAGACATACACACCATTCAAAAGAGACAATAAAAAAGCTAAGAAGAAAACAAAAAGTCCAGAAAACATTCTTTCCAACTCTTGCAACCAGATAAATATGGAATAGCCACCAGACAGACAATGAAGCAGAAAGTAATACTTCCTAGTCAAGGAACTACTAAGAAGAAAACCACACCTCCCTTAACACTGGCAGTGCAGGCTACTACTATCTGTAAATAAGGAGCAAACCCCATACACACTAAGTCTAATGGTGTTAATTAGTTGAGTAATGAATTTTTCTGCAAATAAACAGCAAACCTCAAAGAGCCCCATCCTTCAATCTTCATTACTTTTTCTCCATTAATCCCTGCTTTCAATCAGGAAGGAAGGGAGGAAAGGAGGAAGGAAGGAAGGAAGGAAGGAAGGAAGGAAGGAAGGAAACCTGCAGCAGCCCTTTCTCCTACCAATTTTTCTCCTTCTTAATGGATGCTGAAACAGAGAAAAGAAAGGAAAGTAACAAGCAAAAAAAGGAATCAATCTGGACATTTTGGCTGTTTTGTCTCAAGGCAGGATCAGACTAGGAGAAATAAAATGCAGTTGTGCAGCCTAACTTCCAGTAGAAAACTGATTATTCATTGGGAAAAAACAGAGAAGACTAATTGAAAGGAATGTAAATTAGCAGTAATGTAATTGGAATAATTGATTCAATTTGGATGTTGATCTGACTTGATAATTTGATTCAAGTCTTGAGTTTGAAGGATCAAGTCAGGCCAATTCAGTATTCCAAATTGATTCATGATGGGGGAGGGGGGACACATATCTGAACCATCATATCTGAACCATCATATCAATTTGGAAGCATTCACTTTGATTTAATTTCCAGCTCTGTTCTGTGTTTCAACTGAACCAGTCTCCAGTCAAATCTCTGATACTAGCATAACCCCAATAACCATCACATTGATTGAGAAGTCAAGTCTATGATTCCAAATTCTGATATTTTCCAGACAGCAAAACCAAGACAACAAAGTCAGGATTTATGCAAGAAAGATTTGATTTATCAAAGATATCTATAAGATAGAGAGAGAGAAAAAAACCTAGGATACAAATTCTCAAAGCCAACCCACACTCAGTAAAAGACCTTGGAATACTAATATCAAATGACCTAAGTGCTAAAGCCCACTGCAACAATATCGCCAAAAAGTCTTCTTGAGTTGTTAATCTGATCCTACGTAGCTTCTGTTCTGGCAATCTCACACTACTCACAAGAGCCTACAAAACTTTTGCCAGACCCATCCTTGAATACAGTTCATCTGTCTGGAACCCATACCACATCTCGGACATCAACACCCTTGAAAATGTCCAAAGATATTTCCCCAGAAGAGCCCTTCACTCCTCCACTCGAAACAGAATACCCTACGAAAATAGACTAACAATCCTGGGTCTAGAAAGCTTAGAACTACGGTGCCCAAAACACAATTTAAGTATTGCCCACAAGATCATATGCTGCAACGTCCTACCGGTCAATGACTACTTCAGCTTCAACCGCAACAACACAAGAGCACGCAACAGATTCAAACTTAATATTAACCGCTCCAAACTTGACTGTAAAAAATATGACTTTAACAATCGAGTTGTCGAAGCGTGGCACTCATTACCAGACTCAATAGTGTCAACCCCTAACCCCCAACATTTCTCCCTTAGACTATCCACGATTGACCTCTCCAGGTTCCTAAGAGGTCAGTAAGGGGCGTACATAAGTGCACTAGTGTGCCTTTCATCCCCTGTCCAATTGTCTTTCCTTTATCTCATATATCATATATATTTTCTTCCTTTCATATATCTTCTCCTCTATTTTTACATATTATCTTTATATATATTACTTCATGTCTATTCTCTTCCATATGTATTGTGTATTGGACAAATGAATAAATAAATAATAAATAAATAAATACAGTGTGCAAAAAATCCTCCCACAACACTGTTTGTTGCAGAGGTCTTCCTAGAAACTGGAAGCAGGGGTGGGCTACTGCCCGGATGGGGGGGGACACAGTGGGGAAGCAAAAATAGAGCTCCATCCCAGAGCACCCAATTTGCACTGAAAGATGTTGAAAGAAAATGCATAAGCCACACCCACAGTGTGATAGTAAAAATTTTGGTAGCCCTTCACTGGTTGGAACGCTATCTAGGTGAACTGGATTCTTCTCAAGTGTAGCTTGATTTTCAAGTTCTGTCTTTTTAACAAGCAGTTCAGTTCAGAGAAGAATTTCAGGTGCTATTTCAACAATGGCAAACCTTTTTGACCCGTTGTGCCAGAAATTTGAAAAATAGACAATTTGACTCTGCTGGCATGTCACCTCAAAAGTGATGGACAAAACCAATGGCATCATAATGAAAGAAAAATACCAAAAAAGATTAAGGAAGCTCTGTAAATACTGTGGGGCACCATCTTCTTTCTACCAAATTAACATCTAAAGCAGTTGAGAATTTTCATTATTTCTGTTTCATGACTTCTATTAGATACCACCTTAAGGATTCTTCTTAAGTGTGCATGGTCATCTTAGGTCTCTTAAATTCTTAAATTCTAATTCTGAAATTTTTCTGTTTTCACTTTGGTTGGGTTGGATATAGCATCCTTGGTCATTCTGTGGGGCTGGTACCAAAGCATATTTTCTGCAGTATTTATGTCCATGTGGAAAGATCTCTGTGGAATCCCTAAGCCAGTGTTGGCAAACCTTTTTTCCCTCAGGTTCCGAAAAAGCATGCATGCACGCTATTGCACATGTGTGAGTACCCACACCCATAATTCAATGCCTGGGGAAGGCGAAAACAGCTTCCCCTGCCCACCAGAGGCCCCCTGGAGGCTGGAAATGGCCTGTCTTCTGGTGGGCCCAGTAGGCTCATGTTTTGCCCTCTCCAGACTGCAAAGGCTTCTCTGGAGCCAGCGGAGGGTAAAAATGCCCTTTTCCATCCCTCTGGAGGCTTTCTGTGTGAGCCAAAAATCAGCTGGCTGGCACACACAGGCATGATGGAGCTGAGCTAGGGCAACGGCTCGCGTGCCAGCAGATATTGATCCGCGTGCCACCTGTGGCACTCATGCCATAGGTTCACCATCACTGCCCTAAGCCATATGCTCCAAAGCACCTGAAGGCAGGACAAGAAGCAATAGATGAAAACTAATCGAGGAGAGAACCAACCTAGAATTAAGGAGAAGTTTCCAGACAGTGAGAACCATTAATCAGTGGAATCCTCAATCTGAGTATTGTATTGGCAGTTCTGTGTTAGCAAAAACCTCAAAAGAAAAGGATTTAGGGGTAGTGATTTCTGACAGTATCAAAATGGGTGAACAGTGCAGTCAGGCGGTAGGGAAAGCAAGGAGGATGCTTGGCTGCATAGCTACAGGTATAACAAGCAGGAAGAGGGAGATTATGATCCTGCTATATAGAGTGCTGGTGAGACCACATTTGGAATACTGTGTTCAGTTCTGGAGACCTCACCTACAAAAAGATATTGACAAAATTGAACGGGTCCAAAGACAGGCTACAAGAATGTTGGAAGGTCTTAAGCATCAAATGTATCAGGAAAGACTTAATTAACTCAATCTATATAGTCTGGAGGACAGAAGGAAAAGGGGGGACATGATCGAAACATTTAAATATGTTAAAGGGTTAAATAAGGTCCAGGAGGGAAGTGTTTTTAATAGGAAAGTGAACACAAGAACAAGGGGACACAATCTGAGGTTAGTTGGGGGAAAGATCAAAAGCAACATGGGAAAATATTATTTTACTGAAAGAGTAGTAGATCCTTGGAACAAACTTCCAGCAGACGTGGTAGATAAATCCACAGTAACTGAATTTAAACATGCCTGGGATAAACATATATTCATCCTAAGATAAAATGCAAAAAATAGTATAAGGGCAGACTAGATGGACCATGAGATCTTTTTCTGCCATCAGACCTCTATGTTTCTATGTTTCTATGAATGACTCCCAGAAGTTGTAGAGGTTCCAACACTGGAGGTTTTTTAAAGAAGAGATTGGACAACAATTCCTCTGAAATGGTGCAGGGCAGTGATGGTGAACCTATGGCACGGATGCCACAGGTGGCACACAGAGCCATATTGCTCCCCAACTCCACCCCAATGCAAGAGATTACAGGGCCATTAAAAAAAAGGGGGGGGGGAATCCTACCTGTATTATTTTTACAAATAACTCAAAGTGGCGAACATATCCAACACACCTTCCTCCTCCTATTTTCCTTACAAGAACAACAATCCTGTGGGGTGGATTACGCTGAGAGATAATCACCCTTCCAAGATCATCCAGCCCGTTTTCATGGCTAAGGCAGACTAGAATGCCCAATCTCCAGGTTTCTATGTAATATATTTATGTAATTTCAATTGCATGCTTTAAAGTTTTGTTAACAATTATGAGTCTATGTTATTGCGCTTTGTGGCTATAGAAATCTTTCACACAAGGTTTGAATTAGAAACATAGAAACATAGAAGACTGACGGCAGAAAAAGACTCATGGTCCATCTAGTCTGCCCTTATACTATTTCCTGTATTTTATCTTATAATGGATATATGTTTATTCCAGGCACGTTTAAATTCAGTTACTGTGGATTTACCAACCACGTCTGCTGGAAGTTTGTTCCAAGGATCTACTACTCTTTCAGTAAAATAATATTTTCTCATGTTGCCTTTGATCTTTCCCCCAACTAACTTCAGATTGTGACCCCTTGTTCTTGTGTTCACTTTCCTATTAAAAACACTTCCCTCCTGAATCTTATTTAACCCTTTAACATATTTAAATATTTCGATCATGTCCCCCCTTTTCCTTCTATCCTCCAGACTATACAGATTGAGTTCATTAAATCTTTCCTGATACGATTTATGCTTAAGACCTTCCACCATTCTTGATTTGATATTTTTGATATTTGAATTGATTTGATATTTTTTAAATAACGCCAACCAGACACTGTAGCTCTCAAAAAATATGTCAGATAGAGGTACTGCAGTAAATTGTCCTTATTAAGAAAGATGATATAGTCACTAGATCTATTCTACTTTGTCTTAGCTGTTGAGTTCTATAATATTCTTTTCATGCAATCCATCCAGTGGGTCTCTTTTGAACCAAAATTTCCACTAGAGAACAAGATTTAAACACCTTCCCTCCCCTTCCCTCCCTTTTCTTTCTATTTTCATAAAAGCCCGAGAATAAGAGAGAACGCAAAACCTGAGGAAATGCTGAACAAATGCTTCCTATTAAAACCACAAACTTTAACTTATGACAATTGGTTGGATTATATTAGCGTATATTATTTTACAAGAGAAAATAGGCTCCCCTTAGGCTTTCCGTGGTAGGTAACAGCCAGTGTGAAAACGAGGCAGCATGATTTATGCCTTATTAATATACATACATGCACAAAATATTTTTAACATATTCCTTTCTTATCGTGATGTACCAATTCGTCCTCGTACTCAAAAAATAAGTAGCGGCATCTCAGCACAGCATATAAAGAACTTTAATTGTAGTGCATTAGATGAATCCCAGCGGCCGGTTAGGTCCCACAGAGTTGGTCTTCTCCAGGTCCCGTCGACCAAACAATGTCATCTGGCGGGACCCAGCGGAAGAGCCTTCTCTGTGGCGGCTCCGACCCTCTGGATTCAGCTCCCTCCAGAGATTAGAAATGCCCCCACCCTCCTTGCCTTTCGTAAACTCCTTAAAACCCACCCCTGCTGTCAAGCATGGGGGAACTGAGATATCTCCCCCTGCCTATGTAGTTTTTGTGCATGATATGACTGTATGTATATTTTTTATATTGGGGTTTCTTGCTTTTTAGACTTTTTAAATGTACTATTGTTATTTTAGACTCTAATTATTAGATTTGTCATTATGTATTGTTTTTTATCACTGTTGTGAGCCGCCCCGAGTCTACGGAGAGGGGGCGGCATACAAATCTAATAATGATGATGATGATGATGATGATGATGATGATCTCCAACTAGGTGCCAATTAACAAACGTGATTTATGATTAATTGATAGGCAGCTGTTGTCCTTGATCAAAACATTGCACAGTAATTTAGGACATCTATCAGTTTGAATACTCACAAAGCAGTGGCGGGTTTCAATTTTTTTTAACTAACGGTTCTGTGGATGTGGCTTGGTGAGAGTATTAGAGAAAGGATACTGTAAAATCTCCAGTCCCACCCCACTCCAGGGGGAAGTTACTGCAAAATCCCCATTTCCTCCCAATCAGCTGGGACTCTGGAGGCAAAGAAGAGATGGGGATGGGACTAGTCAGAGGTGGTATTTACCAGTTCTCCGGACTATTCAAAATTTCCACTACTGGTTCTCCAGAACTGGTCAGAACCTGCTGCCACAAAGAGAGTTATATCTTAACAGGGGTGGGCTGCTGCCTGGGCGGGGGGCAATGCAGTGGGGTAGCGAAAATGGAGCTCCATCCCAGAGCCCCCAATTTGCACTGAAATATGTTGAAAGAAAATGCAGGGCGTCCTGCATAAGCCACGCCCACAGTGTGGTAGTAAAAAAATTGGTAGCCCCTTCTCTGTTTGACAAAACACGTTTTTTGTGTGTGCAATAGTTGGTGCCTTGACAACTACAATTGGCATGTTCTTCAATTCACCTTCTTCTCTCAATGACATCAAATGATCTGAGAAGAGAGTTAGCTATTATTTGTATCGGCTAATTATAAACTTGCAAAAAATGAAAAACGCGGCCTGTAAGAGTAGATTCTGCATAGATGCCTGTTGTATATAGTTGTCAGTTGAAGTTCTCAGTCTGGTCCTCGGTTGGAGCGGGAAAAATACTCTCTCCTGATTGGTCATGGGCTGATCAACTTCCCTATAAAAGGAGTTGGGTCAGCCAGGGAGCTACAGTTGCCTCACAAGCAGTATTGAATAAAGCGCTGTTAAAAATTACTCTGGCTCACCTCCAGTCTTCGCCCAGAAATATAACAATGCCAGTGCAACAAGAATGTGATTTAACAAATAAAGTTATTTAAAATCTTAAAAGTAGTTTTCCATTTTCAGCTTTTGCAAAGCACACAAAAGCTGGCAACCAAGGATGGTGCTTCATTTTTCCCACACTAGAGATTTTTATTCCTGCTACTTTGAAAGTCTGGGGGACAAATATCATTTCTCAAACTTTACCTTACAAGATCTGAGGGGTGGGTGGTGGGGTTTTTTTTTTGGTAGGTTACTCCATTTAAAGTTCCATTCAATATTTTTTGTGGAACAGTTCTCCATATCTGTTCTGTCGGGCTCTCTGGTAGACTCCTCCCCAAAATTCACAGGTACAAATTTCAAACACACACATGTTTGAAAATTCAAAACTATGTTCTTTATAATGAAAATTCACTGAAACCAAGCCCTCTTTTGGTATAGCAAAGAGCACTCGTCTCCAAACAAACTGGTAATTTGTACAAGTCCCTTATCAGTTCTGTGATACTTAGCTTGCAGCTGTGAGGCAATTCACAGTCCTTCTTCTTTCACAAATGAAACACACTTTGCTCTGGTTTAGTTTCAAAGCGGGGAAAAATCAGCACACAAAAGGTCAAAGTCAGTAAAGCAGTCACGAAACACAACGATCAGATAATCCTCCACAATGGCCAAACCCACAGGCTACTATTTATAGCAGCCTCACTAATTACCACAGCCCCACCCAACCACAGGTGGCCTCATTTTCTTTGATAATAATCTCTGTTGTTGTTGCCTATGCATCTCTCTCCACATGCGTGGCTGTATCATTAACTCTTGTTCTGAATCCAAGGAGGAGCTAGATAATTGATCTCCTTCTGAGCTGTCTGCCACACTCTCCTCCTCCCTGTCACTCATGTCTTCTTGGTCAGAGGAGCCTTCATCATCAGATTCCACCGAGGGGGGGACAAAACAGGCCTGTAGCATGTGGATGTCTCCCCCACATCCACAGTCCTTGGGGCAGGAGCTGGGGCTGAGCTAACCACAACACCATCCAACCCAGCTTACCAGTTCTGAAGTACAAAACTGGATAGTTAATAAGTACCTGGCAGTATGAATCAAGAGTTTTCTGGGGACTTGATTTTCTATCTCTCTTTTGCTATCCTTTCCTAAGGTCTTCATTTCTGCAATTCAGGCACAGTCCTCTCTTTGAAAGCAGCCCTCTCAGAAATTGAAGATCAGACCACAATTCGGTCCTACCCTGCATCAGCTTAAATTATGCTTAATCATTTTAATTCTTTTAATGATATCCATGAAGAACAGTCCAGTTTCTCCCTCAATGGTATTATTCCAATGATTTGCTTAAAATGTGGTTTTTTTCCACAATTCCATTTGCCATTGTGTGCCATAACAAGGGAAAAAAGGGGTAGTTTTACATAGTGTCCATGACATGTCTGATCGTAAGTAACAGGGGTGATGAAGTTGATGATGAGTCATTAAGTCAATGCTGAATACAATAAAGAAAGGGAGGAAGGGAGGACAAAATAAATATTTAAAAACATATTTGATCATAATTGATTTCATTTGGACAAACCTTTCCATACTTACACTTTAACTAACACAGCAACCTCTTAACTAACACAGCAAGTGTTTTAAACTTGCAAAAAACACAGCAAGTGTTAAACTTGTAAAAAAAAAAAGAATATTGCTATGAAAGAATAGTAGCTTTTCATTATCTAGATGGGTGGATACATTAGGTATTCAAAGTCATATTCAACTGGTTTCGAAAAAAATAATTTATACAGCTGAATATGCCTGGATTGAATGTAGGAGCAGATCAAACAAAAAGTTATAAAATAGGAATTATATGTAATAAAGATCTTCTTGCTGCTCAGATGTTCTGTTGGCTCGTATGTATAATTAAATGATATGAGGGCAGGGGGAAGCTAAAAAGGTGATTAAACTGGTAATCATTGATGAATCTTCTATCAAGTGATGTCCAACTCCTCCCCCCACCTCAATCATCCATCTATTTATCTGCATAATATTATTCCAACAAATTGATTTTTTTTTCAAATTGTAAGTTATGATTAAAGATACATATGGGAGGGCTACTTAAATAAATGTCTAGTCTTTCTACCCCATATCTGTGTTAAGCAGTTAAATATCTTGCTATTCTACTCTGCACGAATCCCAGCAACCGGTTAGGTCCCACAGAGTTGGCCTTCTCCGGGTCCCGTCGACTAAACAATGTCATTTGGCGGGACCCAGGAGAAGAGCCTTCTCTGTGGCGGCCCCGACCCTCTGGAACCAGCTCCTGCCAGATATCAGAGTTGCCCCCACCCTCCTTGCCTTTCGCAAGCTCCTTAAAACCCACCTCTGTCGCCAGGCATGGGGGAATTGAAATTTTTCCCTTCCCCCTAGGCTTATAGAATTTATACATGGTATGCTTGTTTGTATGATTGGTCTCTTGAATTGAGGTTTTTTTAAGATTATTTTTTAATATTAGATTTGTTACATTGTCTTCTTTATTGTTGTTAGCCGCCCCGAGTCTTTGGAGAGGGGCGGCATACAAATCTAATAAATAAATAAATAAGTGAGTGAGTGAGTGAGTGAGTGAGTGAGTGAGTGAGTGAATGAATGAATGAATAAATAAATAAATAAACAAATAAATAAATAAATAAATAATACTATAGGTTTTGAGAGGGAGTGAGAAAATTCAGGGATAGTTCTAGGGATCTCCCCATGAGATAACTTCCCCAGGTCTATATTGTTTATGTATGGTATGTTGTGTGCATGTTTTTTAAATCATGGGTTTTTAGTTTTAATTATTAGATTTGTATTGTACATTGTTTTTCTATTACTGCTGTGAGCTGCCTCGAGTCTACAGAGAGGGGCGGCATACAAATTTAATTAATAATAATAATAATAATAATAATAATAATAATAATGAAAACACAAACTGCAGGAAAAGGTGGCAGAACCTGGTGATAGAACCTGATGGTAGAGTCAAAAGAGGAATCGGTCTGGCATCTCTTTGAATAGAATAGAATGGAATGGAATGGAATGGAATAGAATAGAATAGAATATTTATTGACGAAGTGTGATTGGATACAAAAGGAATTTGTCTTGGTGCATATGCTCTCAGTGTACATAAAAGAAAATATAGATTTATCAAGAATCATGTGGTACAACACTTAATGATTGTCATAGGGGTCAAATAAGCAATGAAGAAACAATCAATATTAATATAAAAATCTTAGGATACAAGCAACAAGTTACAGTCATACAGTCCTAAGTGGCAGTTAAAGGATGATAGGAATGATGAGAAAAACTAGTAGAATGGAAGTGCAGATTTAGTAAAAAGTTTGACAGTGTTGAGGGAATTATTTGTTTAGCAGACTGATGGTATTCAGGGAAAAACTGTCCTTGTGCCTAGTTGTCTTGGTGTGCAATGCTCTAAAGCGTCGTTTTGAGGGTAGGAGTTGAAACAATTTATATCCAGGATATGAGGGGTCAGTAAATATTTTCAGGGCCCTCTTTTTGACTCGTGCAGTATACAGGTCCTCAATGGAAGGCAGGTTGTTTTTTCTGCAGTTCTGATTGTCCTCTGAAGTCTGTGTCGGTCTTGTAATGACATATAGACTAAGTCTGACTTCCCTTGAATGCCATTCTGCTAGCACCAGAATTGTTAATTGAGTAGATTCCTGTGCATAGGCATGAGCAATAATAAATCAGTGTAACATCATCAGTAGTCCTGATTTTTGGTGTGATTCAATGCAAATTTCTGATCTCTTGAAGTCTGTCTGCTATTCTTCAAGCAGATGCTATTCTGGAAAGTTTTTAGGGTAGGGGTAAGAAATTCATTGTTTCAAGGGGCCACATGAGAACCTGGGACTGTTATGGAGAGCCATTAGTGCCACCATGAACCAATGTTCCCTCTAATTTTTTTTCCGGTGTGGTCGGAAAAGTACAGTGTTTACCTGTTGAATCCGTAGCACCCAGAAGTTATTCTAGCAAATGATGAATTAAGCTCAAGGCTCTAAAATTGCAAGTGCTCACCAAAAGCTGTGTTGCCTCAATGACCTCTAGGCTGGCAAGCATTCTTCTTGCCACGGGCTCTTGTCCAAAGCAATTTGTTAGAGCCTTCTTGCCTCTCCTTGGCTCATTGTGTTTCCAAGGCACTTCAAAAAAAATGGTTTCATTGCCTGTCAACTTTTCATGCAGTTTGTTGCTTTTACCTCCAAAGAAATAAGCACATTTTGAATTGATCAAGACATGCATGCATATGCCCCATGTGAAAGAGACTATGCAAAGTGAATGTCTTATTTCTTCCCCATTCTCAATTTTATAATACGTCAGTCTGCCATGAAACGCAAGTAATAAATCTTTCGCCCTTCCTTCCTTCCTTCCTTCCTTCCTTCATTCATTCATTCATTCATTCATTCATTTATTGGATTTCTATGCCGCCCCTCTCCGTGGACTCGGGGCGGCTAACAACAGTGATAAAAAACAGCATGTAACAATATAATACTAAAACAACTAAAAAACCCTTATTATAAAACCAAACATACATACAAACATACCATGCATAAATTGTAGAGGCCTAGGGGGAAAGAATATCTCAGTTCCCCCATGCCTGACGGCAGAGGTGGGTTTTAATGAGCTTATGAAAGGCAAGGAGGGTGGGGGAAATTCTAATCTCTGGTGGGAGTTGGTTCCAGAGGACCGGGGCCACCACAGAGAAGGCTCCTTAATATCCACATCTGCCGTCAAGCATGGGGGAACTGAGATATTCTTTCCCCTAGGCCTCTATAATTTATGCATGGTATGTTTGTATGTATGTTTGGTTCCTTCCTTCCTTCCTTCCTTCCTTCTTTCTTTCCTTTCTTCCCTCCGTCCCTCTCTCTTTCCTTCCTTGTTTCCTTCTTTGTTTCCTTCTTTGTTCCCCTTCTGTACCTTTCCCTTTCCTTTCCTTCCCCTCCCCTCTGCTCTTCTCTCCCCTCCCCTCTCATCCTCCACTCCTTCCCCTCCCCACCCCTCCTTTTCCCTTCTCTCTTTCTCCCATTCCATTTGTTCTACACTCAGCAAGAAAATATACACCCATCTCTTTGTTCTGGCCATATAAAAAGTCTTTAGAGCTTTAGGAACAGAAATGTTCTCTGGTCTTTTAAATAAACAACAATGCACACCTGAACTCAGGAATAGAGATATATCAAAAGAAATATGATCTTCCTAGGAAATGTCTAGAGAGGTGAATCACAGATTTTGAACATGAAGAGCATCGTAACACCTGATATTCATCTCCCTCAACCAATAGATTATTTCACAAACATGCAAATTTCTAATACTTTTGATTTAGGGTAAGGTTTTCAGAGAAAATCAGTTCTGTAGACTAGATGAGGATGGGGGTGAAATAGAAACAAGTACTACAATTTTGGAAGCCCTTAAATTATTTGGAAAGCTTTTGCAAGATTTTTGACAAGGTGAGAGGACAAGGACTGTCTACCACAATCAGTTCAGAAAGATGGCATTGGAATTGGGAAGGCAAAACGGCTTGCAAATACTTGAGAGAGGGTAGAAAAGAAGTTAGCTAACTCAAAAAGAGTCAGACAGGTAGGAAGGATGAATGAACATTTTATATTTATGTTGTGCGTATTTCAGCTGACATTTTCTATGAATCTCTGCTGGTCTCTCTTTCTTTCTGCAAAACATCATCAAAAACTTCTTGCAACCTATACGGGAACGTTAATGAAAATGCTGGGGGGGTTTTGCTTCCTTGCTGTAAAAGTTTTAACAGTATTTGTCAGGTTTTCAATGGCATGAGATTAGTATTCAGGAGGTGCAGCGAAATTCAGATGCACAGTATCTATCATGTTGAAAATGTGATTTAAAATCTTTAGATGAGGTAATTAGCTTGGGAGGAGAGTCAATTGACAGTTAAACAGCAGTTTATTCTTAATGGGAAGGTTTTAAAGAAGGGGGAAAAAACCCTACTTGTCCTGCTTAGAAGCAATCATGAAAAGTATGCAAATTGCATGTTATGGTTCTGTTCCTCCATTCTAGCGAATGTTTAAAACAGGCAAGATCATCTACCATTATGAAGGTCAGCTGTGAGAAGATCTCCTAACAGGATCTTCTCATAGCAATGTTTTTGAGGAGCAAAATGTTGAGCATTGATCTTTGTGAACGTCAATATGAAACTCAACTCACCTGCACTCTTTTTTTTCCAGAATGACATGGGGATTGTTTCTTAATTATCCACTTTTCCAGGGGTGTTTCTTTTTCCTCGCTGCTCCTAAGCATTTAGAAATATTTCATAAGCTAACAAATGCATCCTCATGAATGCAGGAATCCAAATAATATATACATTATTTGGGACCTCGTCCAAACGTCACCAGGAATCTCAGTCTTCTATGTTTCTATGTTTTTGTTTTGTCTCATATGATATTTATATCCTTTTGCAATTGTAGCTTCTCAGTGGCTTGAAACAGTAAGAACAATAAATCAACATCACGCTATTGCATCACATTTTGTTCGAGGATACAAGCTATCCCACCTCTTCATTCAAGCCATTAAAATGTATGTTGAAGAAGTCCAAGTCCAGAACTGTACATTGTGGCATTCCACCCGATGCCTCATCCCAATTTGATGAGAAGCCATTTTGAGGGCAGACGCCATTTTGAAGAGAAAACTCTTTGAGTATGAATTCTGAGTCATTGTGGCTCCACTAATAGTGAAGATGTCGTGCCTGTATCGAACTGGCATACTAATCAGCCTGACAGCTCAGGTTGTCAAGACACATTTTTGATAGAAAATGCCTTTTGAAACATTCTATTCATATTTCAAGAAACACAACCCCTTTCCTTAGCTTGAATATAAGGCACAACATTAGCACTCCAAAGTCCTTATCAGTTTTCCAGGATCTCTGTCAGACAGCAAACTCAGTTCGTTCTCTCCTTTTCTGTAGATGAGAACAGTGATGGCCTTGAAGAGAAAAAAAAAGTGCAGCTGCCATTACAAAAACATTAACTTAGCTTGGAAAGATAGGGAAGGGTGAGGAATAAATTCAAGACCAGCCTGCCTTGACTCTCTTGGGTATAAGGAGGAGGAAAAGAGAAAGTCAGGCTTTCAAGATTCTGTTATTATATCCCATATCAATGAAGTAAAGTTTTGTATTTCTGGTCAAATCTGTTTCCTATCCTATCTACAAAGAGCTGGCATTGTCAGATCTTCCTCCAAGAAAGGCTGGCTTCCTGCAACATCACGGTCCTCCCAAAGTTTCTTTTCTCAAAAGGCAACTGGACTTTGTTTTTCCTTGAAGATGCTTTGCCTCTCATCTAAGAAGAAGATTCTTGGATGAGAAACAGAATATCTTCAAGGAAAAACAGTGTTATACTGTGAGCATCCAAAAAAATCTGCCTTCCCAGGCCATTGTAAAGGACTGGATAGGTGGATAAAAATGCCAAATTCAGTCTGAACATCTGGATCACTATGCAAATAATAATAATAATAATAATAATAATAATAATAATAATAATAATAATAATAATAATAATAATAATTGTGGAGAAAAAGAAAGTATGGATCCTCGACATTGCAATCCCAGGGGACAGCAGAATTGAGGAGAAGCAGCTAGAGAAATTAGTGAAATACAAAGATCTAAAAATCGAGCTGCAACGACTCTGGCATAAGCCTTGAAAATGGCCCCAGTGGTACTTGGCACGCTGGGCGCAGTGCCAACGGATCTCAGCGGACATTTGAAAACCATCGGAATTGACAAAATCTCCGTCTGTCAATTGCAAAAGGCCGCTTTACTGGGATCGGCAAACATAATTCACTGCTACATCACGCAGTCCTAGGTGCTTGGGAAGTGCCCGACTGGTGATGAAATACGAAATCCAGCATAGTGATCTCGTTTGCTGTGTTGTATTGACATAATAATAATAATAATAATAATAATAATAATAATAATAATAATAATAATAATAATAATAATAATCCTCATTATCATCATCCAGTGTATTGTGTTCCAAAACCTTATCAGTTTGAATTTGAAAATGCCAAAATATACTGCTCAAAAAAAAATAAAGGGAACACTTAAACAACACAATATAACTCCAAGTAAACCAAACTTCTGTGAAATCAACTGTCCACTTAGGAAGCAACACTGATTGACATTCAATTTCACATGCTCTTGTGCAAATTCAACTTTCTACAGAACAAAGTAATGAGAATATTTCATTCATTCAGATCTAGGATGTGTTATTTGAGTGTTCCCTTTATTTATTTATTTTAGCAGTATATTTTCGCATTCAAACTGATAAGGCTTTGGAACACAATACACTGGACCACATGAGTGTGGAAAAGAAAAAAAGTGTGGATCATTGATCCACACCACAGCCAAATTGATTTTAAAAAAAACAAGAAAAACCTAGCCAATATCATGATCTCAAAATCGAACTATAATGACTCTGTCATAAAGCAGTACAGGTGATCCCAGTGGTAATCGGCAAACTGGGTACTGTGCCAAAAGACTTCAGCTGGCATTTGAAAACAATAAACATAGATAAAAATCATGATCTGTCAATTGCAAAAGGCCACTGTACTTGGATCTGTGCATATAGAAATATAGAAACATAGGAGTCTGACGGCAGAAAAAGACCTCATGGTCCATCTAGTCTGCCCTTATACTATTTTTTGTATTTTATCTTAGGATGGATATATGTTTATCCCAGGCATGTTTAAATTCAGTTACTGTGGATTTACCAACCACGTCTTCTGGAAGTTTGTTCCAAGGATCTACTACTCTTTCAGTAAAATAATATTTTCTCATGCTGCTTTTGATCTTTCCCCCAACTAACTTCAGATTGTGTCCCCTTGTTCTTGTGTTCACTTTCCTATTAAAAACACTTCCCTCCTGGACCTTATTTAACCCTTTAACATATTTAAATGTTTTGATCATGTCCCCCCTTTTCCTTCTGTCCTCCAGACTATACAGATTGAGTTCATTAAGTCTTTCCTGATACGTTTTATGCTTAAGACCTTCCACCATTCTTGTAGCCCGTCTTTGGACCCGTTCAATTTTGTCAATATCTTTTTGTAGGTGAGGTCTCCAGAACTGGACACAGTATTCCAAATGTGATCTCACTAGCACTCTATACAGCGGGATCATAATCTCCCTCTTCCTGCTTGTTATACCTCTAGCTATGCAGCCAAGCATCCTACTTGCTTTCCCTACCTATATCCCTTATATTCCCTACCTATATCATATGAAAATACATCGCACAGTCCAAGATGCTTGGGAAGTTGGGAAGTATTTGACTTGTGATATTCTGATATGAAATCCAGCGTATAAATCTTGTTTGCTGTGTATTATTGGGGATATTTTGTGAATAAAATGATAATAATCGAGATTTGAAAAGAACCTTGATCAGGAAGGCAAACTCAGAGCAGTAGATACAACACAAATTTAAGGAAAGTGGCAATCTGTCATTGACTGTATGATTGAACGTATAAGTGTTTTAAACACTGTGAAAGGACAGCTGATGCTAGGTCTTCTTAAATGTAATATAAACAAAACATTAGCAAGTTATGAAGTATAAGAGAAAATATTTTCATTTTACATTAAAAAAACCCCATAGATTTTCAGAGTGCCTCTATTGCTTTTTAAAGGTCAAATTGTATTGGTACTATTTATTTTCTCATCCATTGGTTAATCAAGTAGTGTTCGTTCTTTTAAGGTCATTGCCTGTTGATAATTGATGGTTAATAATGCTTTTATACATAGAAATGTAAACATCTACATTCTGCTACTTTTCTAGTGAAAGTAACTGAAATGGCAAGATTTTTTGTTTCTGCTATAATGTTATGTCCACTCAAAAGTATAACCAGGATTCACAATCTACTTTCTAACGTGGGGTGGATCAACTAGGATGTTCGGTCTGATTTCAAAAGTCCTCTGTGAAACTTAAGTTCAGATCAGTGGTGGGATTCAAAAAGTTTTAGAACTGATTATGTGGGTGTGGCTTGGTGGGCGTGGCTTGGTGGGCGTGGCACCTGCAGTCATGTGATCTCACTTTGAGTACTCAGCAACAGATGACATTTAAGTTCCTTTGCAGCCTCCCATATGACCACGGTTTACAACTTTTTTGCAGAAAAACAGACATTTACTTCTGGTTTTCAGCTAAACTGCTCTTGAAGCAAACCATTGGTTTGCTTAATGACCATGATCATAGAAAATGCAGAATAAGTGGTGGGTTTTTTTCCCCTCTCAATAGACATACTATTACAAGACATACTGTTAATCACAGCTTGTTGAACTAACAGTTGACTAGGGTTATCCAATATCTCAACAGGCCAAGGAGGTCAAAGCCATATGGTTTTATTGGCATCTGTGACAAAAATTATAGGGAAGGATGGAAGGAGCAAAGGAACAAAGGAATGAAGGAAGGAACGAAGGGAGGGAAGAACTTTATTCTCAAGAACATACACTAGTGACAAAAGTAGGATTATTATAGAATATTTTTCAAATTTCACCATAGAAAGATACAGTACAACAATTCATGATATCCACAAGTTCACAGTGATCAAGCAGTGGTGGTCAGCTGCCAGACAGGCTAATTGTGTGCAGCTCTACGTCTCTGAGGTGTGAGTGCAGGATCAAGCACAATTTTGTTTCCCGCATCTGTGCAGGTAGCAAAATCGTGCACAGGAACCTCCATGCGGGCATGTCAGTAAGGGGTGTACATAAGTGCACTAGAGTGCCATCCTTCCCCTATCCTATAATCTCTCCTATATCTCATATTTCTTCTCTACTATATCCTCTATAACCTTCATTGTATATTGGACAAAATAAAAAAATAAATAAATGTTTTGGTGAGGTTTTTTTGCTTCCCCGCATGGGGGGAAGTTGTAGGAATTGCTAGGATATTTCTAGGAATAAATCACATCCCCAGTGATTTATTAAAGGTGTGGGTGAAGATGGGGGCCAGTTGATCAGCACTGTCATTCAAGCAAACAAGATTTACTCTGTCTGGGCCTGGTGCTTTTCCAATCTTGTCTATGAAATAGATCTCACACATCTATTATCTTCATCCTGGATATTTTTTACCATTCCGCAGTGATAGAAAATCACTTTGGTAAGGAAATTATTTAGCTTTCTTTGAGAAAAGAGAAGTCTTCCAGGAATTGACGATTTTACCTAAATAGTTTGGTAATGAAACATCGATAAGAAAACATCCAAGTTCAAAGAGTACCAAGGACCTCTTAGTTCCACTATTGATAAACAAGTTTTGGCTACAACCTGCCTAGGAATTGCAGCCCCCTGTTGGTGGGTAGGTATTCTAGATTCCAGAATATAATGGTCTAGAACCAAGGTCATCTCTTTGACATGAGAAACATGAATGTTATTGTGTGGTCCCTTCTTGCTCTTGACCTTGCTATAAATGATTTTCTGGAATTCACCCATTCCAAATTTGAGGATGCAAGGGTATACAATAAAGATGTTTGCAAACCCTTAGACCAGTGATGGTGAACCTTTTTTTCCTCAGGTGCTGAAAGAGCGTGGGTGTTTGCTATTGTGCATGTGTGAGTGCCCACACCCATAATTCAATGGCTGGGGAGGGTGAAAACAGCTTCCCCTGCCCCCCAGAAGCCCTCTGGAAGCCAGAAAAGGCCTCTTTCCCAATTTTTGATGGGCCCAAGAGGCTCATGTTTCACCCACCCAAGGCTCCAAAGGCCTCCCTGGAGCCAGTGGATGGTAAAAATGCCCTCTTGCATCTCCCCAGAAGCTCTCTGGAAGCCACAAACGCCCTCCCAGAACCTCTGTGCAAGCCAAAAATCAGCTAGACAGCACATACATGCACATTGGAACTGAGCTACGGCAACAGCTCACGTGCTAGCAGATATGGCTCCGCATACCACCTGTGGCACCCATTTATTTATTTATTGGATTTGTATGCCGCCCCTCTCCACAGACTCGGGGCGGCTAACAACAATGATAAAAAACAACATGTAACAATCCAATTTAATAAAACAACTAAAAACCCTTATTATAAAAACCAAACATACACACAAACATACCATACATAACTTGTAATGGCCTAGGGGAAGGAATATCCTAACTCCCCCATGCCTGGAGACAAAGGTGGGTCTTGAGTAATTTGCAAAAAACAAGGAGGGTGGGGGCCGTTCTAATCTCTGGGGGGAGTTGATTCCAGAGGGCTGGTGCCGCCACAGAGAAGGCTCTTCCCCTGGGGCCCGCCAAACGACATTGTTTGCCATCACTGCCTTAGACTATCCACTGTTGACCTCACCTGATTCCTAAGAGGTCAGTAAGGGGTGTGCATAAGTGCACCAGCGTGCTTACTGTCCCTGTCCTAACGTTTCTCTATTATTAGTACCAATATCTTATATATAAACATTGTTATATCTTTGTATAGAAGGATACTTGACAAAATAAATAAAGGAATGGAGTATAAGTGCTGGGAGGCAAGATCCAAAAGACATGATGATTGTTGATACCACAGAGAAAAAGATAAACTTCATACAGTCTAGTAGTATCATTGCTCAAACATAAGCTCATCAATCTAATGCTGCCAGGCATCTGTTGAGATGCATCTGTTGAGATGCAACTACAAGTAAAAGTCAAATTAAATTTTACAACAGCTACTGTGTGGCTGGCAATGCCAGGCAAGTAGTAGCAGATATACAGCTTAACTATCAAATATCATGTAACACTTTGCACATGCTTCCATCTCATTTATTTTAGCAACATTTGGAGAGCCCCAGGCAAGGGAAAGAAAAGCTTTATGTCGTAAACCTGGCTCAAGGGTCCTTCTCCAGAAACACTGGCAGCATTGGTGAAATGGCAACAGGGCTCATTTTCCAGGGTCCAGACATTTCAACCCTGAACTGGAGGTTCATCTCTCAACCCAGGGAGCACTGTCTGTTGGATCATAGTAACAAAGGACTCAGAGTCACTGTAACTAGTTAAGTCTTTATTTAAAGGCTAGAATGCCGGGAGGCTCCAGGGGAAGCCACTTTTAAAGGGTTCGCTGACAGCCATTTGAATCTGCCGGTTGTTGTTTGGCCAATCAGCAACTAGCATGCAAATTTGGATCACGTACTCGTGTACACAACACTGTCAGATGAATTTGGGATTCAGCCAGTTCGGATCGATTTGGGTGGACCGGATGTTAATGTTAATCTGATTTGCTGAACTGGTTGTTCCAAGGACTGGCTGACCCCATCCACCCTGCTCTGTTCAGCCCCTCCCAGAAGTCTCCAAACGACCTGTTTTGGATGCCAGAGAAGTGCACGTTCCATGCAGAGGCTCTGGGAGGGTAAAAAATGGGCCTACAGGAAGTCCAGAAATGGGTTGATTTCTGGCCTCTTGAGGGCTTCCAGTGCCCAGGGAAGGCTGTTTTCACCCTCATGGAAAGCCTCTGGAGCCTGGGGAGGATGAAAACACACACACACACGCACACTTCAGGAGGCTGAGTAGGCCATGCCCCATGCCCACGCCCACCCAGCAACAAGGCAGCAAACCAGTTATTATTTTTTTTCAATCCCACCACTGGTTAGAGAGTCAGGAGGCAAAGGGTAGTGCAGCTGCACAAGGAAACCCCTGGAACACAAAAAGATCACAGCCTATAGGAGCAGAAATCAGCACCAATCAATTATTCAATCAATTCTGCTCAAATGGAAGCAGAAGAACTTACGGTATCTATGGTCCCATCTGAGTGTCCTTCAAGCATTGGAACATCTCCCTAAAACAGCCCATCTTTCTATATCTGAAACCAGGGGTGGGCTAGTAAGCAGGACGGGGTGGAACATAGTTCCACCGGTGGAAATGAAGATGCGTGTGTAGCTCCAATTTATCACCGGCTTTCACTTCCTGGATTACTGGTCTCAGCTCGGCTCTCCTTTTTTCCCCTACTGCTGCTGCTGCATCTGTGCTCCTTGCTTTTTTCCTCTTTCCTCCTTTCTGGCCTCAGACGAGCTGCCCTTTCTCCTGCCCGGCTCCCCTCCAGCCTCATGCAGCCACCTCCCCCCTGAGGTGCAAGCAGAAGGCGTGGGTGGAAGTAGCACTGGCAGTATTTATGCTTCTGGCATCACCCATTCACCTAACTACCCAGCCTAAGATGGGGGGGGTGACCCAGGGAGGAGAGTATGGGAAACACAAAGCAAATTGTCACCCCAGCAAGTGACACTGGTAAGGTTGTGACTTGAGGATTTAACAGTTCATTTGAATGATGATGATGGTTCAAGCCACTCCCACCCGATCACATGGCTGGCAAGCCACTCCTATCCGGTCACATGGCCATTAAGCCACACCCACAAAATAAGCGGCAGTAAAAGTTTTGGCTGCCCATTACCATCTGAAACCCTGCATTAAACCTAAACCTGGTTCTTTTTCACTTATTCAGTTTGATCTGAACAAAAAATGCAGTAGGTAGGGGGGTGGAGCCAGAACAGAAAAATAACTTTGACTTAATTACATTTAATTAAAATTGAATATTAACGCGATTCCCCTGCAGTCAGATATTTAATAATTTTCTCCTTCTAAGTGTTGGAAAATTAAAAGAAATAAAATAAAAGTTTGCAAGGATTTTAGAGGTCTTTGGGGACTACACACATTGCTTTCAGAGGAAATATGAATCATATGTGTATTAAGGCTTATTATACTTCTTTTAATGACTGTGCTTGCCTACTCATCTCTAACTCTGTCTATCTGTCTACAATATCGGTCTGTCTGTCTATCTCTGCCTGCCTGTCTGCCTTCCTGCCTCTCTAACAACATAAGAACATAAGAAGAGCCATGCTGAATCAGGTCAAAGCCCATCGAGTCCAGCATTCTGTGTCACACAATGGCTCACCAATTGTCCATGGGGATCTTGAGCAGAAGGAGAAGGCAAGATCCTCCCTTTCCCCGTCCCCCAACAAATGGTACTCAAGGGAATCCTGCATGCCTCAACCAACATAGAGGCGGCACATGGACCTCTGTTTCAATAACCACTTGGCATCCATGAATCTGTCTAATCCTGCCTGGAAGCTATACAGCAGGGGTCTTCAAACTTGGTAACTTTAAGACTTGTGGACTTCAACTCCCAGAATTCTACAGCTAGCTATGCTGGCTGGAGAATTGTGGGAGTTGAAGTCCACAAATTTTAAAGTTGCCAAGTTTGGGAACCTCTGCTATACAAGCTGAAAGCAGTCACTTCTGGGTGAAGAAACATTTCCCTTTATTTGTCCTCGCTTTCTTATCTTTAGGGAGTGCCCCCTTGTCCTAGTATTGTGTGATAGAGAAAATAATTTTTCTCTATCACACAATATTTTTTCTCTATCCATCTTTTCTATCCCATGCATGATTTTATAAACTTCGACCAAGTTACCCTTAAACGGCGTCATTCAAGGCTGAAGAGACCAAGGCGTTGCAACCTGGTTTCATAAGGGTGGTGCTCCATTTCCTTTATCATTCTTGTTGCCCTTTTTTGCACCTTTTCCAGTTCCATTATATCCTTCGTGAGATGCGGTGACCAGAATTGTACACAGTAATCTATCTATCTATCTATCTATCTATCTATCTATCTATCTATCTATCTATCTATCTATCTATCTATCTATCTATCATCATCATCTATCTATCTATCTATCATTATTATTATTATTATTATTATTATTATTATTATTATTATTATTATTATTATTATTTAGATTTGTATGCCGCCCCTCTCCGAGGACTCGGAGCGTCTATCATCTATCTATCTATCTATCTATCTATCTATCTATCTATCTATCTATCTATCTATCTATCTATCTACCTGTCTACCTACCTATCTACCTATCTATCTGTCTACCTATCATCAAATATCTGTCTGTCTCATCTATCTATCTCTATTCTTTCTGTCTGTCTGTCTGTCTCTGTCTCTGTCTCTCTTTGGTGCAGTGGTTAGAATGCAGTACTGCAAGCTACTTCTGCTGATCGCTGGCTGCCAGCAAATTAGCAGATCGAATCTCAGTAGGTTCAAGGTTGACTCAGCATTCCATCCTTCCAGGGTTGGTGAAATGTGGACCCAGATTGTTGGGGGCCATATGCTTACTCTCTGTGAACCACTTAGAGAGGGCTGTGAAGCACTGTGAAGGGATATATAAATCTAAATGCTATTGCTATTGCTATCTCTCTCTCTCTCTCTCTCTCTGTCTCATCTATCTATACCTATCATCTATCTATCTTGTAACATTTATGGATGAAAAAATAGAGAATGTGTGAAACAGAGAAGGGTTAATATACTTTTAGAAACATGCACCAAGTATTTAATGTCAATCCCTTGTAATATTTTTGAATGATAGCATCCAACTTCATAGCACACAGATCATCCAGTTTAGGAGGTACCACAAGGCACCAACATTCATTTTATTTTAAGTGTTATTACTTCCTGTCTTCAAATAACTGGAAGGTATTTTCATGCTAAATGGTCTGGGATGATGCTATCATTGATGATGTATAAATCCATTTACAGCTGTAATCTGGGTAACAGAATGAACACTCCATCACCGTACTATGAATAGTAAATTAGCCCAGATAAAAGTGGCGAACATCCAATCAAAATAATTAAGGAGAAGACTTAGAATGGTAGGGATTTGGCAGTGCCAATTCTAAGTAATGAATGCATTAGCTTTAAGAGGTAGGAGCATTGTTAGTGTTTTATTGTGAGAAAATAAAAATGAGAAGAAAGTGGGCAGATTGTGCAGCACCATTGTCAAACAAATGATAAATCCATTAATATGATTATTTTGCAAAATTACCTTTCGAGGATCTTACATGATGTGCTTCAGTCACAACAACAGAAGAGCACGCAACAGATTCAAACTTAATTTTAACTGCTTCAAACCTGACTGTAAAAAATATGACTTCAGCAATCGAGTTGTTGAAGCGTGGAACTCATTACCTGACTCAGTAGTAACAACCCCTAACCTCCAACATTTTTCCCTTAGACTATCCACAATTGACCTCTCCAGGTTCCTAAGAGGTCAGTAAGGGGCGTGCATAAGTGCACCAGTGTGCCTTCCGGCCCCTGTCCAACTGTCTCTCCTTATCTCATTTATCTTTTCTTCCTTTCATATATCTTCTCCTCTATTTTTATATCTTTTCTTCTATCCTTTTTTTTATATATAATACTACGTGTCTATTCTCTTCAATGTGCATTGTGTATTGGACAAAATAAATAAATAAAAATAAATAAAATAAATAAAATAAATAATGATGGGCGAACCGAACCTGCACAATTCGGGTCCGTACAGAATTTTGCGGTGTTCGGTATGCCAAACACGAACCTGAAACTTTTCCAAAGTTCAGGCAAAGTTTGGGGTCGTGTTCAGCATTCTGAGCTTTGACGTCACCGGCAGGTTGCTAAGGACGCCAAGGTGATCACTTCCTGGATTCCATGGAATCCAGGCGGTGATCACCTTGGTGTCCTTAGCAACCTTCCGGTGATGTCAAAGCTCCGCCCCCGGAATCTCTTCGTGGGAGGGATTCCCCAGCTCCTTCAAATGGAGGTCTTCATGTAAAAATAAACATTGTTATTTTTACGAAAAAGGACACCACAGCAGCGCTGCAAGCAAAGGGCGGTCCTTTCACGTAAAAATAAACATGTTTATCCTCAAATATTTGAAGATTGCTATCATGTCCCCGCTGGACCTACTCTTCACTAGACTATCCATGGCCAGTTCCTGCAACCTTTCCTCCTATGTTTTGGTTTCTAGTCCCTTTATCATTCTGGTTGCCCTCTTCTGTGCTTTTTCCAGAGTTTTAATGTCTTTTTTGTAGTGTGGAGCCCAAAATTGAATGCAGTACTCTAGGTGTGGTCTGATTAGGGTATTATAAAGTGGTATTAGTACCTCCTTAGTCCTGTTGATGCAACTCAAGATTGTGTTGGCTTTTTTAGCCGCTGCTTCATATTTTGACTTCCTCTTCTTTGTGGCAGCACCTGAGATATTGAAACACTGCTATCATGTCCCCCCAGTCCTTCTTTTCATTAAATTAAATTAAAATCAATGGGAGAGAGCTGGAATTGTTTGATGACCAAATGATTCACTTAAGAACTGATGTCATTCACTTAATACGTCAAGAAAGGTCATAAAATCTGTTGTCACTCACTTAACAACAAGCTTGTTTAGCAATGGAAATTCTGGTCCTGAATGTAGTTGTTAAAGTCAAAGTTTGCATACCAATGTTTGTATACCATACTCCTTAGGAATTTTCTAATGCTTAGCATTTTTATTAGTTTGTAACATAAAATACAAAAATATAAAAGCAAATAGTAAGAAAAAATAAGAGAGGGAAAGAGGAAAGGAGAAGTGTGGGGGGGAAAGGAGAAAAGAAAAAAGGTGCAATAGAATAAAAGAGTATTTATTTATTTATTTGTTTATTTATTTGTTTATTTATTTATTTATTTATTTATTCATTCATTCATTTATTTATTGGATTTGTATGCCACCTCTCTCCGGAGACTCGGAGCAGCTAACAGCAACCATAAAACAGTGTACAATAGTAAACTAATATTAAAAACGATTAAAAACCCATTAATATAAAAACCAAACATACATACATACATACCATGCATAGAATTGTAAAGGCCTAGAGGGAAAGAGGATCTCAATTCCTCCATGCCTGACGGCAGAGGTGGGTTTTAAGTAGCTTGCGAAAGGCAAGGAGGGTGGGGGCAATTCTAATCTCTGGGGAGAGTTGGTTCCAGAGGGCAAGAGCCACCACAGAGAAGGCTCTTCCCCTGGGTCCTGCCAAGCGACATTGTTTAGTTGACGGGACCCGAAGAAGACCCACTCTGTGGGACCTAACTGGTTGCTGGGATTCGTGCGGCAGAAGGCGGTCCCTGAGATAATCTGGTCCGGTGCCATGAAGGGCTTTATAGGTCATAACCAACACTTTGAATTGTGACCGGAAACTGATCAGCAACCAATGCAGACTGCTGAGTGTTGGTGTAACATGGGCATATTTTGGAAAGCCCATGATTGCTCTCCCAGCTGCATTCTGCACGATCTGAAGTTTCCGAACATTTTTCAAAGGTAGCCCCATTTAGAGAGTGTTACAGTAGTCGTAAGAGTAACATCAACCCTTAACTTTTTACTTTTAGATAATAGTATAAATTAGATAATTCTATAACAACAAATCTATCTAATCAGTAAAACCCACAATCAAAGTTTCATTTTTTTCCACTTCAGGCACCAAGTCCAGAACTTCCTTCATTAGGAACTTTCAATTGAAAATAAATCTAAACTCTTATTCTCCATTTATGAGAATTTCCCCATTTTTAACTGTTCTCTGGAAGGAAAAAAAAATTCCTCTAGCAATTTATTTTCTGTCAGTCTGACTGAGAAAGGCAGAAAGAATGTAGAGGAATTTTCTGACACAACAGACATAAAGATTGCTTCCTTGCCACTCAGATGCCGACAGTTGAGATGTTATTCAGCCTTCTCTCCATCTGGCACTCTTTCCAACATTATTTGGGGTTCTGACTTTTGTGTTTTTGCTACTTTCTGTATAATACTCATGCATATCATTTCACATCCTCTGAGAAAAGTAAACAGCAAAGAAGCTTCAAACCTTCCACGATTCCCAAACTCAGAGATGTTTCAGCTGATATTCTGTCTGCATCTTTACTTGAGATCGACTTCCCAGAAAATAAACTAATCATAGAAACATAGAAACATAGAAGACTGACGGCAGAAAAAGACCTCATGGTCCATCTAGTCTGCCCTTATACTATTTCCTGTATTTTATCTTACAATGGATATATGTTTATCCCAGGCATGTTTAAATTCAGTTACTGTGGATTTACCAACCACGTCTGCTGGAAGTTTGTTCCCAGGATCTACTACTCTTTCAGTAAAATAATATTTTCTCATGTTGCTTTTGATCTTTCCCCCAACTAACTTCAGATTGTGTCCCCTTGTTCTTGTGTTCACTTTCCTATTAAAAACACTTCCCTCCTGGACCTTATTTAACCCTTTAACATATTTAAATGTTTCGATCATGTCCCCACTTTTCCTTCCGTCCTCCAGACTATACAGATTGAGTTCATTAAGTCTTTCCTGATACGTTTTATGCTTAAGACCTTCCACCATTCTTGTAGCCCATTCAATTTTGTCAATATCTTTTTGTAGATGAGGTCTCCAGAACTGAACACAGTTTTCAAAATGTGATCTCACCAGTGCTCTATATAAGGGGATCACAATCTCCCTCTTCCTGCTTGTTATACCTCTAGCTATGCAGCCAAGCATCCTACTTGCTTTTCCTACTGCCCGACAACACTGCTCACCCATTTTGAGACTGTCAGAAATCACTACCCCTAAATCGTTCTCTTCTGAAGTTGTTGCTAACACAGAACTGCCAATGCAATACTTGTCCAATGCACAGCTAGAAGTTCAGATGGAAATTTCCCAGTTTTGATCTAATGATTGTGGGTCTGCCATGTTTCGATGCAAGCACCAAAATATGTTTTAGCTTATTTCCTCATTAGTGTTTGACCAGTTCAGTGCCAGAATTTCCCAGGTAGTACAGCTAGCTTGGAAATACAGTACAGTGATACCTTGTCTTACAAACTTAATTGGTTCCGGGATGAGGTTTGTAAGGTGAAACATTTGTAAGACAAAACAATGTTTCCCATAGGAATCAATGGAAAAGCAATTAATGCGTGCAAGCCCAAAACTCACCCCTTTTGCCAGCCGAAGTGCCCGTTTTTGCACTGCTGGGATTCCCCTGAGGCTCCCCTCCATGGAAAACTTCACCTCCGGACTTCTGTGCTTTTGTGACACTGCAGGGGAATCCCAGCAGCGCAAAAACGGGTGCTTTGCTGGCGACGGAAGTCCGGAGGTTGGGTTTCCAGCGAGGGGAGCCTCAGCAAAATTGCAGCATCACAAAAACATGGAAGTCCTCAAAACCCCACCTCCGGACTTCCATTGCCAGTGAAGCACCCATTACTTCTATGGATGTCTTCAAATTCCCACTGATAGGTCTTCATGTTCAATTCTTCTGGAGATAGAGTGATCCCTCATTTTTCGCTGGGGATGCGTTCCAAGACCACCCATTAAAAATGAATTTCCATGAAGTAGCGGAAAGATATTTTTGATGTATTTAACAAGTGTTTGGATTTTTAAAACCCACCCTTTGCATTAAACAGTCATTCTATAAGCTGGAAATACATGTGAAATCCTACCAGTTTCTTTAACAGAGTACAGAAATATTGTAGAAGAGTTTTATCAATTTTTAATGGATTTAAAATTTTCAATGCATTTAATGGATTTAAGCCCCCTTTGAAAGCCCGTGAAATAGTGAATCCGCGAAAGATGAACCGTGAAGTAGCGACGTATTACTGTACTAGAACTGATGTGCTCTGAGCAAAAGTGGTTGATTTGGGTTATATACACTCAAAAAATGATCCAGGAAGTGCAGCATCTGTCTTCTAGTATCATGGTCCAACTCAGTGGTCCAACGTTTCCAGACTTCTACTACATATAACCTCAGTCCAAAGTACTTGGTCCACATCATTTTCCAATGATGTACAACCCTAATTAGGGATGCTTGCAGGACGTGTTCAAAAAAGTTCAGATGGCAGTCACCATAATGTGTACAAAACCCGGTCTGTTTTTTTATGAGCAATATAAAAATGTTGTGGCCCAGAGCCTAAGGGAAAAGCCAGTGCCTTCAGATGCCATAACTAAAGACGTAGCAGGCAATAAGCGGAAAGGACAAAAATGCCAGGAATCTTTCCAGAAGATCCCTTTAGGGAGGTAATTAAGAAGGAAACAAGTTATTAGGGGAACAAAAGAAGAAAAATATCAGTCGAACCAGACAAAGAAAGTTGGGTCTAAGCTAAGGAAAAGTGCACCAATTCTAGCTGTCAACAAAGCAAGAACCTTTGGGGATAAAAATGAATCCTGAAGCCTCTCACTCACTCCTTTGGACCCAATCCTGGCAGCTTCCTTAGCTCTAGCCTGTACCTGGCAGCCTACTTGAGAAAGATTTGTGTGTGTTTGTGTGTGTGTGTGTGCATGAGAGAGACAGACAGACAGACAGACAGACAGACAGACAGAGACAGAGAGAGACAGAGACAGAGAGAGAGAGATAGAAAAAGACAGGGACAGAGACAAAGAAGTGGAAGGAGGAAGATTGGAGGGGGGAGAAAGAGTGCAAATATTTGCTTGCTTGTTGCTTGCTTGCTTGCTTGCTTGCTTGCTTGCTTGCTTGCTTGCTTGCTTGCTTGCTTGCTTGCTTGCTTGCTTGCTTGCTTGCTTGCTTGCTTGCTTGCTTGCTTGCTTGATGGCTTGCTTGATGGCTTGCTTGCTTGATGGCTTGCTTGCTTGCTTGCTTGCTTGCTTGATGGCTTGATGGCTTGATGGCTTGATGGCTTGATGGCTTGATGGCTTGATGGCTTGATGGCTTGATGGCTTGATGGCTTGATGGCTTGATGGCTTGATGGCTTGATGGCTTGATGGCTTGATGGCTTGATGGCTTGATGGCTTGATGGCTTGCTTGATGGCTTGCTTGATGGCTTGCTTGATGGCTTGCTTGATGGCTTGCTTGATGGCTTGCTTGATGGCTTGCTTGATGGCTTGCTTGATGGCTTGCTTGATGGCTTGCTTGATGGCTTGCTTGATGGCTTGCTTGATGGCTTGCTTGATGGCTTATTTACTTACCGGTACTTATTTTGTTAAACTCTTATAGGTTGGTGTTCTGCCCGCGTGTTTCAACTGCCTGTATTTACAGGGTAATTAGTCCAGGAAGACACACACCACATGATAAAAGGAAAACCCAAACGTTTTTATAAACAGAAAAACAGAAACAGCTCCCTTTTTAAATGTCAAAGGGATTTTCTGGTACACACAAGGCACACAATCCAATTGCTCACCCAATAACTGGGAAATTGAGTCCAATTCTAAAGTCCAGAGAGTCCACACACACAATCCTGAACAGAAAAAAACCATGATCTTGACGAAACAATGAATCAGATAAACTGCCATGAGGCTAACACACCAGGCTGCATTTTTATCTGTAGCACTAATTACAGCAGCCACACCCAACCACAGGTGGCCTCATTTTCTCTTGTAATAATCCTTCAGTTGTTGTCTCCTATGCATCATTCTATGCATGCGTGGATGTGTCATTAATTCTTGTTCAGAATCTAGGTATGATAAAGATGATTGATCTCCTCCTGGGCTGTCTGCCAAACTCCCCTCTTCCCTGCCACTCACGCTTCCTTGGTCAAAGGAGACAGATTCTACTGGAAGCAAATCAGGCCTGCGGCATGTGGGTGTCTCCCCCACCTCCACATTGCTTGGGGCAGGAGCTGGGCCAGAGCTAACCACAACAGGTTGATAGTTTGTATAAACATAATATTAAAAAAGGTAATGATAAAAAATAATGATAAAAGACAATAGGAGAGTAGGGCAGGGATGGTAGGCACAATGGTGCACTTATGCATGCCCCTTACAGACCTCTTAGAAAAGAGGGAGAAGTCAATTTTAGATAATCTAAGGTTAGGAGTAGAAACCATAGAGTCAGGTAGTACATTCCAGGCATTGATCACTCTATTGCTGAAGTCATATTTTTTTGCAGTCTAGAGCGGTTAACATTTAGTTTAAATCTATTATGTGCTCGTGTGTTGTTGCAGTTGAAGGTGAAGTAGTCACTAATAGGAAGAAGATTTGGGTATATGATTTTGTGAACTACAGTTAAGTTGGAACGGAGGCATTGAAGTTGTAAGTTGTCTAATAGAAGTATTTCAAGTCTTAAAGTCGAATTTCCACGAAGTAGAGATGCGGAAGTAAAGTACACCGGTTTTGGTTCTGAACAGTATCACAAGCCTTCCCTTAACACTTTAAATCCTTAAATTACCCTTTCCCATTCCCTTAACAACCATTTACTCACCATTATTACTGGTACTCACCATTGAATAAGACACTTAGTGATCCTGATATTTATAAACATAATTATTTATTAACAATAATTTTTTTTGTTATTTATTTGCAAAAATTATTAGTTTGGCGATGACGTATGATGTCATCAGGCGGGAAAAACCGTGGTATAAAAAAAACCCGTGAAGTATTTTTTAATTAATATTTTTTTAAAAAAACGTGGTATAGGCTATTCGCGCAGTTCGGACCCGCGAAAATCGAGGGAACACTGTACTTCAAAGGACTGGTTGTATCCTGTTGTTCAGTTGAAAATGATTTGTGCCTGTCCCTAATTATTTCCTGGCTGTAGACCGGGGTTGGGTGCTTTGTCTTCTCTAGCCACCCCTATCTGGAATAACCAAGTAGATAGCAAGGGGAAGGGGATGTTATAAGGCCTACATGCCTAAACAGACTCTGTGTATGTAAGTGAATGACTATATTTTTAATATGTTTGTGAGTGACATAGGGGAAGGTTTGGTAGGGAAGGTTTGCCTATTTGCAGATGACTCTAAAGTGTGCAATAGGGTTGATATTCCTGGAGGCGTCTGTAATATGGTAAATGATTTAGCTTTACTATATAAATGGTCAAAGCAATTGAAACTGCAGTTTAATGTTTCCAAATGTAAAATAATGCACTTGCGGAAAAGGAATCCTCAATCTGAGTATTGTATTGGCAGTTCTGTGTTAGCAAATACTTCAGAAGAAAAGGATTTAGGGGTAGTGATTTCTGACAGTCTCAAAATGGGTGAACAGTGCAGTCAGGCGGTAGGGAAAGCAAGTAGGATGCTTGGCTGCATAGCTAGAGGTATAACAAGCAGGAAGAGGGAGATTATGATCCCGCTATATGTTGTGGTTCCGTCTGAGGCCCCTCCGGGAACGGCTGACCTTCTGTCGGTTTCCAGCTCAGAGGGAGAGGCTGAGGAACAGGAGGTGCAGACAGACGAGGAGGAATCCCAGGCTGAAGAAGAGGGAGGACAGCCAGAGTCCCACCAGGGGGAGCTCTCCTCAGCAAGCAGCCTGGATTCCTTAGAGGAAAGTGCACAAGCCATAATTGATCTGCGACAACGGAGAGCTAATCAGAGACGGAGTCAATTGGCTAAATATTTTAAGCATTAAAGTGGCAGCAGCTGGGTTTGGGTGTGGTGCTCTTGGGAAAGGCTAAAAGGCAGACCCACCCTTCCTGGCTTGTGGAGTTTTATCTTTGAGAGTCGTGGGACCTGACTGTGAACTTTGGTGTCTTGGAATCCTGGTTTGTGCCTTTTGACTCTTGAAACCTTGGGGGGGGGGGGGTGCCAGCAAGAAGCTTGCTGTATTGTCTGGACATCAGGACCCTGCTGTACCATATTATATCCTGTCTGTTGGAAAGAACAGGTTTTCCTCTGTGCTTATTTTTTCCAGTCATAAAATACTTTTGGCTTTTACCAGAGTGTCTGGCTGTTTTTTCCAGTTGGTGTTGAGGTCTGGGGGAACCCAGACAGAACACTATATAGAGTGCTGGTGAGACCACATTTGGAACACTGTGTTCAGTTCTGGAGACCTCACCTACAAAAAGATATTGACAAAATTGAACGAGTCCAAAGACGGGCTACAAGAATGGTGGAAGGTCTTAAGCATAAAACGTATCAGGAAAGACTTAATGAACTCAATCTGTATAGTCTGGAGGAAAGAAGGAAAAGAGGAGACATGATTGAAACATTTAAATATGCTAAAGGGTTAAATAAGGTCCAGGAGGGAAGTGTTTTTAATAGGAAAGTGAACACAAGAACAAGGGGACACAATCTGAAGTTAGTTGGGGGAAAGATCAAAAGCAACATGAGAAAATATTATTTAACTGAAAGAGTAGTAGATCCTTGGAACAAACTTCCAGCAGACGTGGTAGATAAATCCACAGTAACTGAATTTAAACATGCCTGGGATAAACATATATCCATCCTAAGATAATATACAGAAAATAGTATAAGGGCAGACTAGATGGACCATGAGGTCTTTTTCTGCCGTCAGACTTCTATGTTTCTATGTTTCTATATTTCTATAAGTTGTAACACTTCCCAAACCTGAAATATAGCATATGATTGTGTAACACTTTCCAAAAGTGAAATATAGCATATGATTGTGTAACACTTTCCAAAAGGGAAATATAGCATATGATTGTGTAACACTTTCCAAAAGGGAAATATAGCATATGATTCCGGAAGCCAATAAGTGACAGAACCAAGTTCAGCATAATGTGATCATTTATACTTTCAACTTATTCACCTGAATTGAAATTACTTTACTCCCACAGGGCAACACTCCATTTTAAGTGCCCATTAACTGATCTTAAACAGCATCGGGGGGGGGGGAATTAAGGGAAGTGTATATGTCATCTCCATGAAAACCATGAAAAACCATGGCAATGGCTGCTGAATACCAATTGAACACCATGTTAAAAAGATATGTTGTGTGTGCGTGTGTGGAGGGGAGAAGATGGTTGAAATAAGTAGCTACCGGTATTCATAAAGAATCAGTATTAATTAAAATATTAAACAGAACAGGAAAGCCTGGAGGAATGATGGATCGAACATGACTTCACAAGTAACAACAACAAAATTCTTTACAATGGGCAAAAATGGGACACGTGGAGCCCCAAAACTAATTTTTTTTCTTGGTTTCCCCCTACAAATCTTGGTGCATCTTATAGTCCGAAAAATAGGGTACATATATTTTTCCTCCAGCTGAGAAGAAGAATAGAACTGAGCTGAAATATTTGTGGAATCAAATATTGAACAAGAATATTGAACAAGAAACAATGGATGGAAACTAAACAAGGAGAAAACCAACTTAGAACTAAGGAGAAATTTCCTGACAGATAGAACAATTAATCCATGGAACAGATTGCCCCCAGAAGTTGTGAGTGCTCCAATGCTCCAATTTTTAAGAAGATGTTGGATAACCATTTTTCTGAAGTGGTGTACGGTTTCCTGCCTAAGCCAGGGGTTGGAATAGAAGACCTCCAAGAGGTCTATTCTATTTTATTCTATTGGTCCTTTTGCGAAAGAGTTTATCATTTTCATTGCTGGTCCCGAATGTGTAAACAGGCCTACATTTAGAATGCATTGACTCGGGGTACCTATGCACTCATCTTCCTCTTTCTGGTTCTTTTCTTCTAGCTTCTGCTTGATGATCACCAGTTCTAATTTCGGTTCTCCCTTTCTCTGAAGGTTAACTCTTTTCTAGCTAGTTCTCAACTCATTCCTTGTCTGCACAACCAGAAATTACAGGTAATCTTTCACAAGAGAGACATTGATTCCAATTTCAGAACACAATAATTTTTTATCGTATGACAGAAGGCAAAAATTATGAAATCCATTGGCTTACTCTTAATAAGGTGTTGCTTTTTGATTACGCTAAATTTAGCGGAATGTAATTTTAACTTTTCTTCTTCTTCTTCTTCTTCTTCTTCTTCTTCTTCTTCTTCTTCTTCTACTTCTTTTTCTTCTTCTTCTTCCTCCTCCTCCTCCTCCTCTTCTTCTCCTTCTTCTACTTCTTCTTCCTCCTCCTCCTCCTTCCTCCTCCTCCTCCTCCTTCTTTTCTTCTTCTTCTTCTTCTTCTTCTTCTTCTTCTTCTTCTTCTTCTTCCTTTTCCTCTTCCTCATGCTGCTGCTCCTCCTCTTCCTCCTCCTCCTCCTTCTTTCTCCTGCTCCACCTGCTCCTCCTCCTCGTCATCTTCTTCCTCTTCCTCGTGCTGCTGCTGCTCCTCCTCCTCCTCTTCATCTTCTTCCTTTCTCCCCCGTCTTTCTTTCTCTCTCTTTCCACTCATTACCTAAGAATCTACAGATTTCATTGAATAATCATGAAAGGATTGCTAAAGACATGATCCATTGTCCTCAATTGCTTTGAAACACTCACTAAACTCCATCACATACAATGAGTATTGAAAGGGGTGCTTTTGCACAAGACCAGGACTTGTCTTCCAATGATGAAAGCAACCTTATCCTCTCAGCATGCTTCAAATGCTGCAGAAGCTTTTTTTTTTTTGGCTTCTCGGCGCCTTGATGAAACATTTCTGGTCGGCATCATGGAGAGGCAGGTAGGAGCATCTTCTCTGAGTAAGATGTTGCTATTGAAAACTTAATCAAAAGCTAAAAGGAAAGTGTGTGTGTGTGTGTGTGTGTGTGTGTGTGTGTGTGTGTGTGTAAAAAGGAAGCAGTATGCTCCCTCCCATATTTGGATATACCAAGGTGATTCGACAGGGAAAAAAAACATATAACTCTTCCCTGGTAGAAGTTGAAACAGGAGGAGAACGTGTGGCCTAGAGGTTAAAGCTACTGCCTTATAGGCAGACTACCCAGGTTCAAATCCCGGTAAGGGTTAGCGGAGGACAGCAAAATAGTTTAAAATAGATCTATACTAGTCTCCCTTCCTTTTCATTATCAGGAAAATATGTTACACATTTATGTGTCTGTCTGTCTGTCTGTCTGTCTGTCTGTCTGTCTGTCTGTCTGTCTGTCTCTATCTATCTATCTATCTATCTATCTATCATCTATCTATCTATCATCTATCATCTATCTATCTATCATCTACCTACCTACCTACCTACCTACCTACCTATCTATCTATCTATCTATCTATCTATCTATCTATCTATCTATCTATCTATCTATCTATATCTATCTGCCAGTGTGATCAACACACTAAGCCTGAGGTTTGCTGGAAGCTTTGGGAGATGAAATGAAGAACTTGGAATAAAGAATGGATGTTTAACTTCCTCTCAATGATCTTTTCATTTCAAATCACATGCTGCACCTCTAAACACAAACATAAGCCACATTTTGCACCTGGCGGAGCTGTAACGACGGTTGGAAGGAAATTTTTGCAAAGTTCAATCTTTTGTAAGAATGCCCTTATTTCCTGAATCAATACATGAACTAGAGTGAACCTATTTTTTATTGTTTGACTTTTTTGAAGGAAAAAATAGTTGCAGCTCAGTTTTCTGAAGAAATAAAGTGAATGTGCAAAAAGAAATAGAAGGGATTTTTGCACCATGTTTTGTTGAGGACATGCGTACTTCCTGAATCAATGCATGAACTAGAGAGTATTTGACTTTTTTTAAAAAAATGTAAAAAGTAAAAAATGTAAATGTAGTTTAATTTTCTGAAAAAAGCAGACAATGACCTTATATACTGCAAAACATAGATATACCCATGACTCAACCTTCTTTCCTTCCTTCTTTCCTTCCTTCCCTCCCTTTCCGTACCTTTCCTTCCCCTCATCTCTGCTCTTCTTGTTATGTATTAGATAATAATATTAGGAATTGTTCCTGGGTAGAATATGACACTTGTTGTTAAGCAGAACTAAGTAGAAGTACTGTAAATGTTTACCTGTTGCTGATTGGCTGTTGGATTCTGGCGCCAAGAATAAGGAGCTGTCAGCCGCCGCTGTTGCTGGGCGAGTTCATATAAATAGCGTGGCTCCCGGTCTTACGCGTCTTCTGTTAGTGAAAGTGCGGCTGAGAGAAAGTGTTACAGCCGCTTGTTAATGCCTGTAGAAAATAAAGAGACTTTCATTGGAACCGTGTATTCGCATCTATTACATTGGCGACGAGGGTCTCGAGGTCATTTTTTTTTCTCAAAAAAATTAGAGAAAATATAGAATGTCGACCCCTTCGATCATTCAGCCTCCCGAGCTCTTTGACCCCGAGAGGTCTACCTGGACAGCCTATATGGCGAAATTTGACATTTTTCTGGAGGCAGCAGGCATGCGTGATGCTGAAGACAGCAGAAAAAGAGCTCTCTTTTTGAATTATTGTGGCTCTCAAATTTTTGAATTAGTGGGCACTTTAACAGATCCTGAGCCCGCTAACTCTGTACAGTGGGATATTTTAAAAGAAAAACTGGCTTCTCATTTTAAGCCAACGAAGCCTGCTCGTGTTTACAGGCACCAATTCTCGCGCACAGCACAGGCTGAAGGCGAGTCAATTAATCAATTTGCAACTCGCCTCAGGACAATTTTAGCGAAATGCCAGTTTGAGAATCCTGAGGCGAGATTGACAGATGCAATAATTTTTGGCATGCGAAATGTTACTATTCGCAATAAACTGCTGGCAACTGAAGAGTCAACACTTCAAGATGTCATCAAAGCAGCTCAAACGGCTGAGGTGGCCGAAGCCGCTGCAGCCGATCTTAAAACTAATGATAAACTACCAACAGTCTGCAAAATCTCGGACAGCCACCGTGCCCAGATGTCTCGCCCGTACGACTACCAGCTACAAGATCAAGACCCGTTTGATGACTACTGCTGTCAGATTCGTGGACCGACATCCAGACAGCCCCGTCCCTCGTACCAACCCTGTGCCGGATGCCGAGGGCAACATCCAAGATCTCGGTGCCCTTTCAAGGACGCCTTCTGCCGACGCTGTGACAAGCGAGGACACATCGCTCCTGTCTGCCGAGCCGTCCTTCCAGATGACTTCTCTGGCTCTCAAGATCTCCTGCCTACATTTTCTTCCCAGCGCTTTTCTCGGCCCCCGAGACTGCAAGGCAGAGGGAACCGGCATCCATGGAACCCTCGAGGTAACATTTACTGCCCAAACTCTGGCTCTTGTTTCTCCCCCATTAATAAAATTATTGTCCCCATCCTACTTAATCACAAGCCATGTCCCATGGAGCTTGACACTGGCTCCAAATATACATTAATGCCTTGGCACAAGTTGCACCTTTATGTGCCAGCCCTATCTCGGGACTCTTTGCAGCCTCTGGACATTTCCATAAATGACTTTCAGGGACACCCTATTCGGGTATTAGGAAGAACTAATGTGCCAGTCACTTTTAAAAATGTACATGCCATCCTTCCATTGTTAGTTGTTGAAGGGGCAAATCACTCATTGTTGGGATTAGAGTGGATGGCTCCATTGGGCTTAGCTGTCACTGGCCTCCACAAGATTACTGCACAAGGAACACATGGGGTGCCTAATTTTGTCTGCGAGTTTCCAGAGGTGTTTCAGGAGGGTTTGGGCACCTACAAAGGACCCCCTATTTCTTTTTCTTTGGATCCTAATGTCCCCCCCCTTCGGTTAAAGCCGCGAAGGGTGCCACTTCCATTACTTGAGAAGTTGGATGCACAACTGCAAAAGCTGCAACATCAAGGCATCCTAGTGCCAGTTGAACACGCACCCTGGGAGACTCCTATAGTGACACCATTGAAACCAGATGGCACACTCAGAGTGTGTGCAGACTATAAATCTACATTGAACAAAGCTTTGCAACATAATTCCTACCCCATACCTGTTGTCCAACAGCTGCTGCACACCCTGGGCTCGGGGTCCCTCTTTGCACGCCTGGACCTGGCCCAGGCATATCAGCAGTTAACCGTAGATGATGCCACAGCAATGGCTCAGACAATTGTCACTCACCGAGGGGCATTCAAATGTACTCGTTTACAGTTTGGGGTCAGTGTGGCCCCAGGTATCTTTCAACGATTAATGGAAAGACTTCTCATGGGTCTCAAGGGGGTGGTCCCTTATTTCGACGACATATTGATTTGTGGGGACACCCCTGACCAACTTCATAACCGCATTAGACAAGTCCTGTCCCGGTTACGTGATAAGGGATTGCGCTTAAAGCCTGAGAAATGTGTATGGGAAACTTCCTCTATTGAATTTTTGGGGTTCCGCATAGATTCGCAGGGTATTCACCCCACAGACGATAAAGTGAAGGCCATCAAAGATGCCCCTGCCCCCACTTGCAAAGCTGAGCTACAAGCCTTTTTAGGACTTTTAAATTTCTATTCAGTTTTCTTGCGTCAAAAGGCTTCTGCAGCTGAGCCGCTTCATCGCCTCCTCCACAAGGGGGCAGTGTGGACATGGGGACACAGGGAACAAGAAGCGTTCCAAGCTGTCAAAAATCTCCTGTCTTCAAACAGTGTTGTCATTCAGTATAGCTCAACCCTTCCACTCAGGCTCACCTGCGATGCTTCACCGTACGGCGTGGGCGGAGTATTGGCCCATGTTTTACCTAATGGGCAAGAAGCCCCAGTGGCTTATTTCTCAAGAACTTTATCCTTAGCTGAAAGAAACTATGCACAGATAGATAGAGAGGCACTATCACTGGTGGCTGGGGTGAAAAAATTTCACCATTATTTACTGGGACGCCCCTTCCAATTAGTTACAGACCACAAGCCTCTATTGGGTCTATTAGCCACTGGTCGCCCTACCCCTCCATTCATGTCTCCACGAATGTCCAGGTGGGCAATATTCTTAGCGGGGTATGACTATGTACTTGTCCATAAGGGAGGTTCATTGATCAACCATGCAGACGGACTTAGCCACTGCCCCTTAAGTCTGCGAGTTGAAGACCCCGCTCCGGTAGCTGATGTCCTGCTTATAGATTTACAAACTGACCCCTTAGTGACTGCACATGAAGTAGCCATTGAAACCAGGAAAGATCCGTTATTGCATAAAGTATTACAATTTATTCTAAAAGGATGGCCACCTAATGGAGAAGACCATGGTATTTCAGAGTACAAGACAAAACGCTTAGAGCTCTCTGTGATGCATGATTGTGTTCTGTGGGGAGACAGAGTAATCATTCCCCCAAACCTCAGATTACAGGTTATGAAAATGTTACACAAAGGTCACCCGGGAGTGGTCAGGATGAAGGCCCTGGCCAGGGGATATGTATGGTGGCCTGGGATGGATAAGGCTATTGAAGATTGGGTGGCCATGTGCACACAATGCCAGGAATCTCGGCCAAATCCTCCTAAAACCTCCCCTGCAGAGTGGGACTTGCCTAAAAGCCCTTGGTCCCGAGTGCATATAGACTTAGCAGGGCCAGTGGGAAATACTATGTTCCTCATTGTAGTAGATGCGTACTCCAAATGGTTGGAAGTTATGGTATTGGGGTCCACTACATCACATACGGTTATAAGAGCTTTAAGAAAATTGTTTGCAACTCACGGGTGCCCAGACGTCCTGGTGTCGGACAATGGGCCCCAATTCACGTCCTCAGAATTCAGGGAGTTCCTAGCACACTTGGGGGTCAGGCAAGCATTAACATCAGTCCACGCAGCGTGGGCTAACGGCATGGCTGAAAGGTATGTCCGAGTGGCCAAAGAGGCCATTAAAAGGTCCGCGCCAGGGGAAATACAAGAGAGGCTGGACACCTTCCTTCTGGCTCAACACATTACACCTAGTGTTTCTACCAACAAGAGTCCAGCTGAGCTATTGATGGGGAGGAGATTGAGGTCCCCTCTGGACAGACTGCACCCCTCTTATGTGTAACATAAAAGTGTTATTATATCTATGCCAGAAAGAGAAGTATACATTGGCCAGCACGTGTTTGTCAAAAATTTTGACAGGGGAAAGCAATGGGAACGTGGTACAGTAATTGACAAAACTGGACCAAAAACCTACAAAATCACTTTACTAGATGGTCGTCTCTGGCAACGTCATATAGACCATATTAGGGGCAGGCAAGAGACGCCAGGGACTCCACAACAGGGGGACGTTAATAATGGGATCTCTAATCATTCACTCCCTGCAGGGAGTTATAACAGGCTGAGCAGGAACCGGGCAGAAACCGAACAAATAGACTGGGACTTACCTGGACATACTGCCCTCTCCAGCGCAGCCCCTTCTGTGCAGCATGCCAGCCGTGGAGATTCGTATTCCTCTGGACAGGAAGAGCCGTCCTCTTCCGTTGATTCACAAGTCTTCCAGGAGCCTCGTCGATCCGACAGAACACCCAGAAGACCTGCGCGGTTAAATGATTACATTACCTATTTGTCTGAATAAATCATTATACAATAAAGTAACCAGAAGGGGAGGGGTGTTATGTATTAGATAATAATATTAGGAATTGTTCCTGGGTAGAATATGACACTTGTTGTTAAGCAGAACTAAGTAGAAGTACTGTAAATGTTTACCTGTTGCTGATTGGCTGTTGGATTCTGGCGCCAAGAATAAGGAGCTGTCAGCTGCCGCTGTTGCTGGGCGAGTTCATATAAATAGCGTGGCTCCCGGTCTTACGCGTCTTCTGTTAGTGAAAGTGCGGCTGAGAGAAAGTGTTACAGCCGCTTGTTAATGCCTGTAGAAAATAAAGAGACTTTCATTGGAACCGTGTATTCGCATCTATTACACTTCTCTCCCCTCCCCTCTCATCCTCCTCTCCTTCCCTTCCCCACCCCTCCTCTTCCCTTCTCTCTTTCACCCACTCCATTTGTTCGACACTCGACAAGAAAATATACACCAGTCTCTTTGTACTGGCCATATAACAATTCTTTAGAGCTTTACGAACAGAAATGTTCTCTGGTCTTTTATATAAACAACAACGCACACCTGAACTCAGGAAACCCTCTTTCTTTCTTTCTTTCTTTCTTTCTTTCTTTCTTTCTTTCTTTCTCTCTCTCTCTCTCTCTCTCCCTCCCTTCTTTCTTTCTTTCTTTCTTCTTTTTTTCTTTCTAATTTTTCCTTCACTATTATTACTTTATAGGTACTGTAACTCAAGTGATGAGCATACATAATACCCCTTCCATTTCCTCATTTCTCTATTTTCCCTACAACAGCAACAACAACAACCCTGTGAGGTGGTTTGAGCTGAGAGAAAGAGAGCCTTGGTTCAAAGTCACTCAGCCAACGTGCCTAAGGTGGAAATCCCAAAGATGTTTTTTCAAGAGGCAACTGGATTTTCTGGATTTTCTTTGAAGATGTTTTGTTTCTCATCCAAGAAGTTTCTTCGGCTCTGCCTGGATGGTGAGGACCTGAAGGAGCTTCTTGGATAAGAAACAAAACATCTTCAAAGAAAATTCAAACATTCCAATTGCCTCTTGAAAAGGCAACCTTGGGATAACCATGACCTGAATGACTAAGAATCTCCATAGACACTAAGGTGGGAATACACCATATTTTTCAGAGTATAAGATGCACCTTTTCCTTCCTTAAAAGAGGCTGATAATTTGGGTGCGGCTTATACTCTGAATGTAGCTTTCCCCCCCCAGCCCTAACTAGCTGCTAACGATCTTCCCAGCTCTTACCTTGCAGGCTCTTTCATTGTTACTCTCTGCAACGAATATTTTCCAAGCCCTAAGTCTTTGCAGGGTTTTTTTCATTGTTCTTAATTGCTCCAAATAAGTTTCTTTCCAGCACTAACCAGGTGCTAACGATGTTCCCATCTCTTACTCACTTGCAGGCTCTTTCATTGTTACTCTCTACAAAGAATACTTTCCAAGCCCTAAGACTTTGCAGGGTTTTTTTCATTGTTCTAAATTGCTCCAAATAAGTTTCTTTCCAGCACTAACCAGGTGCTAATGATGTTCCCATCTCTTACTCACTTGCAGGCTCTTTCATTGTTTCTCTCTCCAAGGAATGTTTTCCAAGCCCTAAGACTTTGTAGGGTTTTTTCCATTGTTGTACTTGCTCTGAATGCTTCTTTTCAAGAGCTAATGATGTTCCCAACTCTTACTGGCTTGCAAGCTCTTTCATTGTTACTCTCTCCAAATAAAGTTTTTTCTTTAAAGCCCTAACCAGGGGATGCAATTATGCTGAATTATGATAAAATTATAAAATTATGCTGAATTATGATAAAATTATGATAAAATGTGCTGAAGATGACCAGACTAAGGACGCTAGCCAGATGATTACCTGGAGAGCAGATTCTTTTTCCTCCTTTCCTCCCCAAAAACTAAGTGCATCTTATACTCCGGTGTGTCTTATATTCCGAAAAATACAGTAACTCACAGCCTCTTCAGAATTGGCCCAAAGTCACCCAGATAACTTTTATGTCCTAAAGTGGGATTAGAACTCACAGTCTCCTGATGATTGGCCCAAAGTTACCCAGTTGGCTTTCATGCCTAAAGCAGGAGTAGAATTCACAGTCTCCTGGTTTCTTAACCACTACACTAAACCGGTTCTTTTACCCTTCCTGGAAAATGATTATTCATCATTGCTTTATGCAGGACATTGGGTTTTCAGCAAATATTGTGCCTTGTACAAAGCTTGTAAAGAAAACCCTTCTTGTGTTGCAAATCTTGAGCTAATACTTGGTGACACATTTAACAAGACTTTCTTTAAACCATCCAGTATTCTCATATCCAGCATAGATAAAATCCATAAAGTGTTCTGCCGGTGTGTGCCAACTGCCCGTAATTACAGGGTAATTGGTCCAGAAAGACACACACCACACGATAGAAGGAAAACCAAAAGTCTTTATCAACAGAAAAGCAGAACAAACTCCCTTTTTAAATGTCAAAGGGATTTTCTGGTACACACAAGGCACATATTAAATGCAATCCAATTTCTCACCCAGTAACTGGGAAATTGAGTCCAATTCTAAAGTCCAGAAAATCCACACACAATCTTGAACAGGGAAACAGAAAAAACCACGATCTTGATGAAACTATGAATCAGATAAACCTCCACAAGGCTAAATCAGCACGCTGCTCTTTTTATCTGTAGCACTAATTACAGCAGCCCCACCCAACCACAGGTGGCCTCACTTAACTCCTGTAATAATCCTTCAGTTGTTCTCTTCTATGCATCACTCTCCGCATGCGTTGGTCTGTCATAAGTTCTTGTTCAAAATCCAGGGATGATAAGGAAGATTGATCTCCTCCTGGGCTGTCTGCCAAACTCCCCTCTTCCCTGTCATTCATGCTTCCTTGGTCAGAGGAGACTTCGTCGGCAGATTTTATTGGGAGCAAAACAGGCCTGTGGCATGTAGATGTTTCCCCCACCTCCACCTCCACATTCCTTGGGGCAGGAGCTGGGCCAGAGCTAACCACAACATAAAGTAATCTTCCTTTTTTTTGTTTCCCCAGAATATTTTCCAATTTAATGCAATATTTTATCAAATAATAATAATAAAACCATAGGTCACAGCATGTTCAGATGGTCTTTCTTCAACCCCAGGGTATGAGCCATCACTTTTGTTAACTTCAGACTAGGTTAAGGCGGAACATATAGGTAGGATAAAGAATTAATGGGGGATTTAGTGGGGGGGGCAAATGAAATACCTCTGATCATAGTAAAATGGAAGGAAGAGTGATAAGCACAAGGGGGAAATAATTAGAATTATGACAGCATTAGAGCAGAAGCTTAAATGAGATTCACTAACATTTAAAAGCAAAATAACCAAGGGCCTTGGTGATCTCAGAGGTATTAAGAATGTTTTGCTCTTTTTAATTATTTCCAAGTATCTTTGGGCTCTGATCCCAGTTTTGCAGCTCTCCACTTTAAATGCTTGGCATCTGATAATAATCCCCTTGTTCACCTGACATTACTGGAATTGTCCTCAGAGTCATGAAGAATAATCCTTGATAGGCTTTCTGACAATACTCATCATCTTGCCCAGAGGTCTTCAAACTTGGCAATTTTAAGACTTGTGGACTTCAACTCCCAGAATTTTGCTTCTGAAAATTTATAGCCCTGCAAGTCACAAGATAGACATATTTTTTCTTAGAATGTGCTATACCAGTGGTTCTCAACTTCTGGTCCAAGCACCCTTGGAGGCAGGGGTGAAATTCATTTTTTTTCCTTACAGGTTCTGTGGACGTGGCTTGGGGAAGGATACTGCAATATATCCATTCCCACCCCACTGTAGCAGCAGCGAGATTTGGTATTTGCCAATTCTCCAAATTACTCAAAATTTCCGCTACCAGTTCTCCTGAACCTATCAGAACCTGCTGAATTTCACTCCTGTCTGGGGGCCATTGTGTTTTCACAGATGGTCCACGAAGACTTTAAGAAGTGTTATGATTTAAATCTTGAATTAAGTCTTGGGGGTATATTGCCATGGTATGTGGCCACAAAAGGTATTTAAAGGAGCTAAATATTTTGACCATATTATACTCAAAAATCATTGAGTCTGTCATCTGAACCTCTATAACTGTCTGGTTTGGTGCTGCAACCCAACAGGACCGACACAGACTTCAGAGGATAATCAGAACTGCAGAAAAAACAATTGCTGCCAATCTGCCTTCCATTGAAGACCTGTATATGGCATGAGTCAAAAAGAAGGTGGGGAAAATATTTACTGACCCCTCGCATCCTGGACATAAAATGTTTCAACTCCTACCCTCAAAACGTCATTACAGAGCACTGCACACCAAGACAACTAGACACAAGAACACCATTTCCCGAACGCCATCACTCTACTAAACAAATAATTCCCTGAACACTGTCAGTCTTTTTACTAAATCTGCACTTCTATTTCTACTAGTTTTTCTCATCATTCCTATCATCCTTTTCCTCCCACTTAGGACTGTATGACTGTAACTTGTTGCTTGTATCCTAAGATTTTTATTAATATTGATTGTTTCTTCATTGCTTATTTGACCCCTATGGCAATCATTAAGTGTTGTACCACATGATTCTTGACAAATGTAACTTTTTCTTTTATGTACCCTGAGAGCATCTGCACCAAGACAAATTCCTTGTGTGTCCAATCACATTTGGTCAATAATATCCTATCCTATCCTATCCTATCCTATCCTATTCTATTATTTTGACTCTACTGTAATTAATTTATAAAAAGGCTCAAACTATGGTTTGAATGCTGGAGTCTCCAACATCATTTTATGCTTTATTCTTTCTGTAGCGAACTTCAGTGTCTGCCCAATCTCTAATTTTTCCTCTCTTTTTCCTTTTGGTCCCTTAAGATCCACCTAATCCTGTTTTCTGTATCTTGCTTGCTCGTCTCAATTGCCCTCCAACAATTTTATTATCACCTCTACCCAACTGATAAGAACAGGCAAGTACACTGTTTTGCCAGGTTCACAGTCTCAAAACTTTCAACTTTTGATAATAATCAGAGTAGAAAGAGAGATCTCAGAGCTGAATTTGAGCATTAAGTACAGCAACTACAGGATAGGACCGCGATGCCTGAAGGGGTCTCTCAAAATTTCAGATTTTTTTTCAGCTGTTGCAGAAAAATATATTTATTTGCTTGTTTATTCAATTTAGGTAACCACCTCTCCCCCACCCCCAGCTATGCCACACCATCTCATATATATGACTCTGGCTGATTCGGAAATTTAAAATACAAAAAACCCAGTAAAAACATCCAAAATTGTACGTCAAAAACTATTAAAACATGATGGTTTTTAAAAGGGTACTGCAAAATCTCAGTTCTCTCCCACTCCAGGAGAATGTTACTGCAAAAGCCCAATTTTCTCCCAATCAGCTGGGACTAGCCGCCCCGAGTCTTCGGAGAGGGGCGGCATACAAATCTAAGTAATAAATAAATAAATAAATAAATAAATAAATAAACTAGGGAGGTAGAGAATAGATGGGGGCAGGAGCAGTTAGTGGTGGTATTCAGCAATTCTCCAAACAACTCAAAATTTCTACTACCGGTTCTCCAGGACTGCTCAGAACCTGCTGAAACCCATCTCTGCATTATATTAATTAATTATTAACTAAAGAAGCAATGAGAGCCTTGAAATATATATATACCCACTAAAACTCTCATTGTGTATTGGACAAAATAAATAAATAAAAATAAATAAATAAATAAATAAAAAAGAATGACCAGCACCAAGCTAAGTAGTCTTGACTACAGCAGTGGTGGGTAGCAATGGTGGGATTCAATTTTTTTACTAACAGTTCTGTGAGTATGGCTTGGTGGGTGTGGCTTGGTGGGCATGGCAGGGGAAGGATACTGTAAAATCTCCACTCCCTCCTCACTCTAAGGGAAGCATAGTACAAAATCTCCAATCCCTCCTCATTCCAGGGGAAGGATCTTATAAAATCTCAATTCCCTCCCCACTCCAGGGGAAGGATACTTCAAAAACCAATTTCCTCCAGACCAGCTGGGACTCTGAAGGCAGAGAATAGATGGTGGTGGGGCCAGTTAGAGGTGGCATTTACCGGTTCTCCGAACTACTCAAAATTTCTGCTACTGGTTCTACAGAACCGGTCAGAACCTGCTGAACACCCCCTGCATTATTTTCAAAAACAGTTTTAAATGATTGTATATGTGAACATCTCTAAATAGTCATTGTGAGAAAAATAGGGGGAGGAATGAGCATTGGATATGAACACTACTTTGAGTTATTTATAAAAATAATAAAAGTGGGATATAAATAAATACTAAACTAAAAAAAAAATGAAGCCCTGCTGTAGGGCTTAATTGATTAAGATGTCCTTTCTTTCTGCATGCCTTGATTCTTCATTGAAACCCCATCACATCTTTGTGGTTTATTTGCTACATTCAGTTTTTACACAGGTCTATTCTCTGTTAGCACTTGCTAAATAGATTTAATCAAACTATCTGAGTGTGCATGGAAATTGCAGCTTGACAAACATCACTGGTCAGATCAGTTTGGGAAAAAGTGGATGTAATCTAATTATAGAACATAATATCATTCATTTTTTCCCTGTTCTAAATGAGGTGTGCTGGCTAATGCCATTATAACTTTTTTTTCCAGAGTTACTTAATGTCCCTCATATAGAACCAAACAATCTGTACAAACACAATAGGCAGACAATTTATTATTGCCAATTTATTAATTCTGCTGTTATGAACAATAGCTGAGACTGGCTTGTATTTGGTTCATTTTATACTCTCACCATACAAGATGTTTACAGTGATTTCTTATCTAAAAATGATACACTGGATTTTAATCTGGGTAAATTCCTTCAAGGAACTTCTAAACTCCTGTACTTCCTGGATAAATATATCACAGTAGATCACAATTTAATGTCTTACTTCACATGTTGGTTTGCAATGCAAACATTGCAATGGATTTCAAGGATTTGGAATTAAATTCCAAGGGGACACAATCTGAAGTTAGTTGGGGGAAAGATCAAAAGCAACGTGAGAAAATATTATTTCACTGAAAGAGTAGTAGATCCTTGGAACAAACTTCCAGCAGACGTGGTTGGTAAATCCACAGTAACTGAATTTAAATATGCCTGGGATAAACATATATCCATTGTAAGATAAAATACAGGAAATAGTATAAGGGCAGACTAGATGGACCATGGGGTCTTTTTCTGCCGTCAGTCTTCTATGTTTCTATGTTTCTACATTCAGATTCGTCAGGAAATAAACACTCCAATTAATATTTAAAAATGTATTTAATCACACCTCTTGAAACCATTTTATTTTTCTCCGTTCAAATTTTTACTTGACTTGAATTTTGGCTAAAATTCATAAACTTATATTTCATCAAGTCCTAGATCCAGCAAAACATTTGCAATTACTTGTGTTTTTATTTTTCTCAGAAATTATCTTCTCGGGATAAGGAGAAGGGGAGTGGGGTAAGGAAAGAGAGGAGAAGGGAAAAGAAGAGAAAAGAAAAGAAGAGGGAAGAGAAGAGAGGAGAGGAGAGGAGAGAAGGGGAGAAGAGAGAAGAGGGAAGAGAAGAGAAGATTGGCTCAGTTACCGACTAGGTCAGATTGATCAATGATTGGAGAGACAGACTTGCAAAGTTGTAGACAACTAGCTATACTAACCTATTAAGACATTGTATACGCTTATGTAAGAGTTATATATCTATTACTGAAAACAGGTGCATATACGGTATTCCTAGTTATATGTGATTTGGGGAACTGAACTAAAAATGCTGCATTATAGAAGTAAAATGTGCTCACGGTATATTAAAAAGACATATGATAACTGAGCAAAACTAGATCAGAGATGCCAGATTCATGCAGATGAGAACACCACAGTCTTTTCATACCAAAATCTCTAAAGAATAAAAAAATTAAAGAAAAATGTTTCATAGTGCACTTTTTCTTCTTTTTCCCTTTTGCAAAAAAAAAAGCTATTTCAGTAGGACAAGTTAGCTGGCAGCATTTTCATTAACTGAAACATGAAAATTAAGTTTATATTATTGGATTGATATGTCAGGTTTTTCGTATGATTTTCATATATAAATTGAGAAATCTCATCCAATTAAGTGATGCCCAAAGCCTCCTTCTCCTTTATTTGCCAGTCTCTTGGTTGAGCAAATAAATATTTCAGGTTTAGTGTCAGGCCGAAGCCATCATTTGGAGTTAGAGACTTTGGCCTGCCATAGTAGAATAGTATTAAGGGAACTGGGAGGATGTTCTGTCAGGCTCTCTGGTAGAATCCTCCCAAAAATTCACAGGTACAAATTTCAGACACACACACGTTTGAAAATTCAAAACAATGTTCTTTATAATGAAAAGTCACTTAAACTAAGCCCTCTTTTGGTATAGCAAAGAGCACTGGTCTCCAAACAAACTGGTAATTTATACAAGTCCCTTATCAGTCCTGTGATACTTAGCTTGCAGCTGTGAGGCAATTCACAGTCCTTCTTCTTTCACAAAGTGAAACACTTTGCTCTGGTTTAGTTTCAAAGCAGGGAAAAATCAGCACACAAAAAGTCAAAGTCAGTAAAGCAGTCATGAAACACAACAAACGATTAGATAATCCTCCACAATGGCCAAACCCACTAATTACCACAGCCCCACCCAACCACAGGTGGCCTCATTTTCTTTGATAATAATCTCTCAGTTGTTGTTGCCTATGCATCGCTCTCCGCATGTGTGGCTGTATCATTAACTCTTATTTTGAATCCAAGGAGGAGCTAGATAATTGATCTCCTTCTGAGATGTCTGCCACACTCGCCTCCTCCCTGTCACTCATGTCTTCTTGGTCAGAGGAGCCTTCATCATCAGATTCCACCGGGGGCAAAACAGGCCTGCAGCATGTGGATGTCTCCCCCACATCCACAGTCCTTGGGGCAGGAGCTGGGCCAGAGCTAACCACAACATAGGGGTAGTGGGAACAAATTCCTTTCTTAGAGTCCAAGGTGATCCTTCTTTCTGCACCTACGGATGTAAGGAGGAGGTTGGTAAAATCCCTGCACTTGGACTGGTCCTTGTGAGGAACTTGTGGGTGTGGGGATGGGGGATGAACCTAAACTTGGATGGGGCGCTGGAAGGAAGTTAGTATCGGGATGGCAACGGCGTGACCAACATGATGGCTCTGTTAATCAATCAAACCTTGGATGAGAGAATTGGACTGTTGAGGTATTTGGGGCGCTGACATATTATTATTATTATTATTATTATTATTATTATTATTATTATTATTATTATTAATAATAATAATAATAATAATAATTAGATTTGTATGCCGCCCCTCTCCGAATACTCGGAGCGGCTCACAACAAAATAATACATATCCAATGATTAAAACACTTTAAAACAATCATACATCTCATATAAACCATACATAAATACATACATAAAAAGAAGATGAAAAACACTATAGCTAAAATGTGAAAAAATAAATAAACGTAAGTAAAATCTTATAAACCTCTGTATATACCCCAAGATAGCTTTCAAGATAATTACTGTCTTAAGAGATATGGCTATGAGATTTTGACTGTTGTACATACGACTATGTCTGTGTAAAGTTGCACACGTAATTTCAGGTTGTTGCAAGTATTTATGTCCTGCTAACCCCTAACATCTGCCCCGAGTCTCCGGAGAGTGGCAGCATATAAATCCAATAAACATAAATATATAAATATAAATATACTGCACATTCTTTTTGCAAATTACTCAGCAATAATATACAAATGTACAATGAAACACTTGTATTTATAATATCAGTATTCAAGAGCTAACTTTGACTTCTTGACGTTAGGCATCTAGAACAAAATCTGTGGCATGTGTACCATACATCTGCGGTAATTATTTTTGCAGTAGTGGTAATTTGTAAGGACTTACAAACAAAGCTCATCCCTCTTGTTCTCCCTGCTGCTCTGCTCTAAATCACCTACTTCTGAACTACCTTTTCTTTTCCTAAGGACTGAATGGCACCAGGATCGGCTGGTTTCCTAGGCAGCAGGGCTTTGAAGGCCACTGAGAACTGCTAATGGGTTTTTTTTTTCAGTATTGAATCAGGTGGATCAAACTGTCTGACCTAGCATGGGAAAGAAAATAAATACAGAATAGCAAAAATAAATTACCAAAAGTGAAAGAAAAATGTTGCCCATTATTCCTTCCTTCCTTCCTTCCTTCATCCCTCCCTCCCTCCCTCTCTTCCTCCCTCCTTCCCTACCCATCCCTCCCCTCCCCTTCCCTACATTACACCACTCTAACTTCCTTTCCTGTCCTTCCCTTCCCTTTCCCTCCTTTCCCTCCCCTCCCTTCCCTTCCCATATCCTGCCTCCTTCTCTTTCTTTCTCTGTCTATCCCACCCTACTCTTCCATTTCCTTCCCTTCCCCTTCCTTCCTCCTTTCCTGTCTTCTCGTCCCTTCCTCTGCTTCCTTCTCCTCCATCCCTTCTCTTCCCCTCTCCTTCCCTTCCTTTCTTTTCCATTCCTCCATCCATCTTTCATTCCTTCCTGCCTTCTTTCCTTCATCCCTTCCTTCCTTCATTCCTCCCATGTTATCTTTCTATCCCCCCAAAAAATGTTTCTAGAATACAATAATTGATGAGAAACTGTTCAAACCAACTGTCAATAATCCCTGCAGATTTTACAGCAAATTTTAAACAGAAGAAATTCCATACTGGGCATCAATGGATTTAAGAGAATCTTAAAGTTTTACAAAGCAAATGGGAATTCTTTCTGAACTGAGAACTTCAGTTGTGCGTAAAATGTTTCAGAAGCAATATTCCCAAAGCAGCAGACCATGTTCAAAACACCAATGTCTTAAAAGGCAGAAAAGGAATAGTTGAATATGAAGGTTTGGAGGGAAAAAAATGTATTCAAGCTTCAACATTGCAAAAGCTGAGAACCTAATAAATACTTTGGAATTCTGTGGCTGGCAGCAGTCCTAAAAAGCAGAACTGTATGAAGAAAATACAGTGGTACCACAAGATACGAACCCCTCGTCTTACGAACAACCCGAGATACGAACCCGGGGTTCAGAAAAAATTTGCCTCTTCTTACGAACTTTTTTCGTCTTACGAACGCCAAACCCGAACTTCCGGGTTTGGCGTTCGGGAGGCTGCTGGGAAGCCCCCCAGCTGTTTTAAAAGGTGACAGCCGGGTGGCAGGGCTTCCCAGCGGCCTCCCGAATGCCGAACCCGGAAGTTCGGCAAAAGTTCGGGGTTCAGGAGGCTGCTGGGAAGCCCCACAGCCCGGCTGTCACCTTTTAAAACAGCTGGGGGGCTTCCAAGCAGCCTCCCGAAGCCGAACGCCAAACCCGAACTTCCAGGTTTGGCGTTCGGGAGGCTGCTGGGAAGCCCCGCCGCCCGGCTGTCACCTTTTAAAACAGCCGGGGGGCTTCTCGGCAGCTTCCCGAATGCCGAACCCGGAAGTTCGGGTTTGGCGTTCGGGAGGCCGCTGAGAAGCCCCCGGGCTGCTTTAAAAGGTGACAGCCGGGCGGCAGCATTTTTTTGCGGGTTTTTTTTTGTTGTTGCACGGATTAATTAACTTTACATTATTTCCTACGGGAAACAATGTTTCATCTTACGAACCTTTCGTCTTATGAACCTCCCCCAGGAACCAATTAGGTTCGTAAGATGAGGTATTACTGTACCTGGTTATACAAGTCGTGAGTTAGGTAACCTTTAGTGGCAGGTTGCAAATGGTTATTTTTCTCCATTTGCAATGATTCATAAAGCTTTCTAATCAAGGACTCTCTGTCTTCATATTAGCCAATTCATTTAGAATTACTGGTTTATTTCAGCCCTGCCACAGCCACGTCAGTGGAGCAAGCTCTCAAATATGCCCCACACTTTGATCTAATCTTTCAAATGAATAGTTTATGATCATGTTTTCCATGTCCCTTAGGCTTCTTTATGCAAGCTAAAATCAATGTATTCAAAAACTTTTCTCTAAGGTATAAAACCATGTCGAACTCTTTACAAAACTTTTTAAAAATTGTATACTTAATTCTTTTAAAAAGAGCTCCAATTTTTGTACCTACACCTACAAGTACCTTTTGTACTGCAGCTACCTTCCCTGGTGGGGGCAGCAGCCCACCTCTGACAGCTCCCATACTCCAACCATTGGTCAAGGATAACTGGTTGTGTTAAAGTTTAGCTCCAAACATCTCAAAGAGCATTATATTGCTCATTCTTGTTTATAGATTCACAGCAGAAAAGACAGACCGTGGGATCCTTGGTGGTCTCTAAGCTTTTTTTTTTTTCTTATAAACATTTCTTTAGGTATTCTGTCAAGCTCTCTGGTAGAATCCTCCCAAAAATGCACAGATACAATTTCAGACACACACACATTTGAAAATTCAAAACAATGTTCTTTATACCGAAAATGCAAATAAACAGAGCACTCTTTTGGTATAGCAAAGAGCACTTGTCTCCAAACAAATTGGTAATTTGTACAAGTCCCTTATAAGTTCTGTGATACTTAGCTTGCAGCTGTGAGGCAATTCACAGTCCTTCTTCTTTCACAAAGTGAAACACACTTGGCTCTGGTTTAGTTTCAAAGCGGGGGGAAATCAGCACACAAAGATCAAAGTCAGCAAAGCAGTCATGAAACACAATGATCAGATAATCCTCCACAATGGCCAAACCCACAGGCTGCTATTTATAGCAGCCTCACTAATTACCACAGCCCCAACCAACCACAGGTGGCCTCATTTTCTTTGATAATAATCTCTCAGTTGTTGTCGCTCTCCGCATGCGTGGCTGTATCATTAACTCTTGTTCTGAATCCAAGGAGGAGCTAGATAATTGATCTCCTTCTGAGCTTTCTGCCCCACTCTCCTCCTCCCTGTCACTCATGTCTTCTTGGTCAGAGGAGCCTTCATCAGCAGATTCCACCGGAGGCAAAACAGGCCTGCAGCATGTGGGTGTCTCCCCCACATCCACAGTCCTTGGGGCAGGAGCTGGGCCAGAGCTAACCACAACATTAGGTAAGGAAAGAATTTGAAGTTCTTTCTTGCATTTTTAGAGTACAGGAGGAAAGAAGTCCTTTCCACTCAAGAGATCTTTCTTTTTCTTTCAGTTTTGATTTACTGTAGCCCTAACTTCATGAAAGCTTATTCTCTCGCAGTGCATAAATAACTTGGATGAGAAGTAGCTACAGTCAGTAATCTGGATGGCTTTCAAAATTGTTTAGATAAATTCATGAAGAATATGTCAATAAAGGAGTATTAATCTTAACGTTGGAGGCAGTGTGTCTCCATGTACCAGTTGCAGAAAAACTGTGGAAACGGGGTAAGTTTTCATCTTTTGCTTCTGAGCATCCCAGAGCTATCTGGATGGCCACTTTGAGAAATAAAATTCACCATTTTTAAAGATAAATCTATGAAATGTTGGAAGCATCAGCATACACCAGGCTGTTTTTATCATATGTGGTGGACATGTGCAGAGGCCAAAGAATGTGGGAGTCAGATTCAAACATGGATGGAAATAATGTTGAAACAAAGTATAGAACTAAAACCAGAGGCTTTCCTGTTGGGTGTTTTACTAGAAAAATTTAACAAGGGAGAAATAAAATAAAACTAGATTAAGATGGTCCTTGGTCTGACTCTGTAGAACTATTCAAAGGGGGTCTAGGATAGTGATGGCAAATCTTTTATTCCCACCAGTGCCAAAAAATGTGGGTGCATGCTATTGCACATGCATGAGTGGCCACACCCATAATTCAATGCCTGGGGAGGGTGAAAACAGCTCCCCAAGCCCCCCCAGATGCCCTCTGGAGGCCAGAAATGGCCTGTTTTTCAATTTCTGATGGGCCCAGTAGGCTCATTTTTCAGGTTCTAAAGGCTTCCCTGGAGCCAGGGGAAGGTAAAAATGCCCTCTCCCATCCCCCAGGAGGCGCTCTAGAAGCCAAAAGTGCTCTCACAGAGCCTCTGTGTAAGCCAAAAATCAGCTGGCCAGAACACACATTCACATTGGAGCTGAGCTAGGCAATGGCTCATGTGCCAGCAGATATGGCTCCGTGGTCCACCTGCGGCACCCATGCCATAGGTTCGCCATCACTGGTTTAGGACAACTGGTGGCCAATTCACTGCAGGACAATTCACCACTGTATTAATCATTATATTCAGTTACTGCAGAAAAAACCATTGCTGCCAGCCTGCCTTCCATTGAGGACCTGTATACTGCATGAGTCAAAAAGAGGGCAGGGAAAATATTTACTGACCCCTCGCATCCTGGACACAAACTGTTTCAATTCCTACCCTCAAAATGTCACTACAGAGCACTGCACACCAGGACAACTAGACCCAAGAACAGTTTTTTTCCCGAATGCCATCACTCTACTAAACAAATAATTCCCTCAACATTGTCAGACTTTTTAATAAATCCGCACTTCTATTTCTACTAGTTTTTCTCATCATTCCTATCATCCTTTTCCTCCCACTTAGGAGTGTATGACTGTAACTTGTTGCTTGTATCCTAAGATTTTTCTTAATATTGATTGTTTCTTCATTGCTTATTTGACCCCTATGACAATCATTAAGTGTTGTACAAATGATTCTTGATAAATTTATCTTTTTCTTTTATATACGTTGAGAGCATATGCACTAAGACAAATTCCAAATTCCAATCACACTTGGCCAATAAAATTTCTATTCTATCTATTCTATTCTATTATATTTTAATTATTGCTGACCACATTTTCATCAAAATAGTGATCTTAACAGATTAACAGAGTTGGAAGGGACCTTGCAGGTCGTCTAGTCCAACCCCCTGCCCACCCAAGCAGGATACCCTACATCTGCCTCTACCTAGGATCAAACTGACAACCTCCTGATTACGAGGCAAGAGCTCTACCTTTAGGCCAGAACAGCTGCAATGATTGTAATACATGTACTTGTAGTTCTGTTACTATCCATGGTTCTGTTGAAATTAATTTAACTTTTGTGCCCTTCATGGCATCGGACCAGAATATCTCTGGGACTGTCTTCTGCCGCACGAATCCCAGTGACCAGTTAGGTCCCACAGAGTTGGCCTTCTCCGGGTCCCGTTGACTAAACAATGTCGTTTGGCGGGGCCCAGGGGAAGAGCCTTCTCTGTGGCAGCCCCGACCCTCTGGAACCAACTCCCCCCAGATATCAGAGTTGCCCTCACCTTCCTTGCCTTTCATAAGCTCCTCAAAACCCACCTTTGTCGTCAGGCATGGGGAATTGAGATATCCCTTTCCCCCTAGGCTTATAAAATTTATGCATGGTATATCTGTATGTATGATTGGTTTTTCTTAAATTGGGGTTTTTTACATTACTTTTAATATTAGATTTGTTTATATTGTCTTTTTTACTGTTATTAGCCGCCCCGAGTCTGCGGAGAGGGGCAGCATACAAATCTAATGAATGAATGAATGAATGAATGAATGAATGAATGAATGAATGAATGAATGAATGAATGAATAAATAAATAAATAAATAAATAAATAAATAAATAAATAAATAAATAAATAAATAAATAAATAAATAAATAAATATCCTGATGCAAGTTGACCCAGGGATTGGCTGAGGCAATTTGTCCCATTCTAGTGCAAAGATACCCAGGTTGTTATCCACACTGGAATCAAAGGTGTTGTATATCAAAGTCATTGGCTTTATTTAATTTATTTTTTATTCTTACTTATGTGATTTATCCCTGTGTCAATCTGGAAGGGCTCTAAATAGTTTACAGGTAATAAAAATATAATCCAACAATTATGAACGTTCCTGTTACAGTTTAATAGTTATAACATATTGATGCATTAATTAACATGGGCAGTAATAGCTCGACAATCCAATTCCCACGAGCCCCTTTGCTAGCCCTCGTCTTTCGATCTTTTGGAAAAATGACATTAAAGGACATTGGAGACAGAACTGGTGTGGGAAGAGTTGTATATAAATCCCTGAACCAAAAATAGTTCTTCGATTGTCAGTGTGAACTCATTTGACATTATTCAACATTCTAAACACAGTAGGTAGGGTTAATTAGATTTTTGACCCTTGAAATATGTAAGTGCCTTTGAGGAGGTACTAGCAGCTGATATATTTTAGGTCTGAGTAATCACATAACAAACAGATCATGAATGAATGAAATCTTCATCTTTGTTCCTAAAGCAAACATGTACTTGACATTTAATTAAATATCCAAATGTCCACCAGATCTGTAATAAACTGTTTTTCAAAACCTCTTAATGTCAGGGGGGAAACTGGTTTTATATTAAATGTGTTGGTTTTCTTCCCTGCTACTCCTCTCTCTATTCTTTTTTCCCTGCAACTACTCCAGCTGTGAAAAAAAAGAGAAGTCTTTTTTTTTTTTTAAAGGTTTTGAGGAGAATAGACATGACTCTTGTGTTCTCAGTTCAGAAAGTCTATTTGTGAAGGATAAGGGCAAATCTAATGGTTGGCATTATAAAGGATAGAATTTCTTTTCATTTTGTCTTCAGGGAGTTAAAAGCATTTTCTTTTAGTCATTCCTAATTAGATAATTCATGCATTGCAAGGTAGAATGAGCTACACAAACTGCAAATGTTATTGCTTCTTATTAAATGGTTGAAATGTGATTTATATTCCTTTGTTCTAACACTGATGAGGTTGGGTCATATGAATCTTGTGGTGGCTTTATTGTCAAATTAATTAATAATGTAAAAGTCCTGGTCTTCAGTGTCAGGTTGGTCCCTGGTAATTTTTGTTATGCAGGAATTATTCCTAGATATTCCTAGAATATCTCCGGGATCTTCTTCTGCCGCACGAATCCCAGCGACCGGTTAGGTCCCACAGAGTTGGTCTTCTCCGGGTCCCGTCGACTAAGCAATGTCGTTTGGCAGGACCCAGCAGAAGAGCCTTCTCTGTGGCGGCCCCAACCCTCTGGAACCAGCTCCCCCCAGATATCAGACTTGCCCCCACCCTCCTTGCCTTTTGCAAGCTCCTTAAAACCTACCTCTGTCGTCAGGCATGGGGGAATTGAAATTTCATTTCCCGCTAGGCTTATAGAATTTATACATGGTATGCTTGTATGTATGAGTGGTTCTTTAAATTGGGGTTTTTTAGATTATTTTTAATATTAGATTTGTTTACATTGTCTTTTTATTGCTGTTAGCTGCCCCCAGTCTTCGGAGAGGGGCGGCATACAAATCAAATCAATCAATCAATCAATCAATCAATCAATAAATGTAACTGCCAATATTCAGGTATAATGAAAACCTGGATCAGAGAAGTGGGACTAGTCCATCTCTTCCTGAAATAGCCACACCACCTGCTCAGGTTAAGATGACATTACAGGAAGGTAGAAAAGCAGAAGTCTATAGGAAGTTCATCTTATTGTAGAGATGCTGCACTGATGTTTTTGGTGGGTTTGTTGTTGGAGGTTACTAAGAATTGTTATTCCCACTCTTTCAATCAATCATTCCAATCATTTGGAATTTTCTGCAGTGGCCACATTTCCTGATCTGAAGAAACCTCACTAGATCGGCAGCCAGGGAAGATTCAGAGTAGTGAAGAGATTATTGTAGGGCCAAAGAAAAAGCATGTATAGATATTGACTATGTCAGGGGTGTCAAACTTGCGGCCCATGAGCTGGATCTATCACGCACTGGCCACGCCCTCCCCAGTTTATGAAGGGGAAAATAGTAATGAGACATCATGAGAGCTGGGGTGGCGCAGTGGTTAGAGTGCAGCACTGTAGGCTACTTCAGCAGTTCAAATCTCATCACCAGCTCAAGGTTGACTCAGCCTTCCATCTTTCCTAGGTGGGTAAAATGAGGACTCAGATTGTTGGGGGCAATATGCTGATTCTTATATTTCCTTTTATGTATACTGAGAGCATATGCACCAAGACAAATTCCTTGTGTGTCCAATAAAGAATTCTATTCTATTCTATTCTATTCTATTCTATTCCATTCCATTCCATTCCATTCCATTCCATTCCATTCCATTCCGAGTCTACGGAGAGGGGCGGCATACAAATCTATTAAATAATAATAATAATAATAATAATAATAATAATAATAATAATGCCATTCCATTCCATTCCATTCTATTCTATTCTGTAAAGCACTTAGAAAGGGCTGTAAAAGCTCTATGAAGCGGTATATAAGTCTACATGTTATTGCTATCACATGATGACAATGTGACGCTGCGGGTTTGACAGCCCTGGTCTATGGATATTTTCAGTCTGCTTTTCTTTTCTTCAAGTGGAAACTTGACTTTCTGCTTTATCTATCTATCTATCTATCTATCTATCTATCTATCTATCTATCTATCTATCTATCTTTTCTGCACCTTCTCCAGAGTTTCAATGTCTTTTTTGAAGTGTAGTGACCAGAACTGAACACAGTACTCCAGGTGTGGTCTGACCAGGGCGTAGTAGTATTTTTATGAACATTTGATCACAAAAATATAAGTTGGTGGTGGCATGGTGACTAAGATGCTGAGCTTGTTGTTCAAATAGGTCAGCAGTTCACGAGTTTGAATCCCTGTAACAGAGTGAGGTCTGGTTACTTGTCCCAACTTCTGCGAACCTAACAGTTGGAAAGTATGTAAAAATACAAATATGGACCACTTTGGTGGGAAGGTAACAGAGTTCTATGTGTGCCTCTATGCATGGTATGTATGTATGTATGTTTGGTTTTTATATTAACGGATTTTTAATCATTTCTAATACCAAATTACTATTGTACACCGTTTTATTGTCGCTGTTAGCTGCCCCGAGTCTCCGGAGAGGGGCGGCATACAAATCCAATAAATAAATAAATAAATAAATAAATTTAGTCATGCCAGCCAAATGACCATGGAGGTGTCTCCAGACAGTGCTGGCTCTTCGGCTATGAAACAGAGATGTAATGCTCTCTACATGGGGCTACCTTTGAAAAGTGTTCGGAAACTTCAGATCGTGCAGAATGCAGCTGCGAGAGCAGTCATAGGCCTACCCAGGTATGCCCATGTTTCACCATCACTCCGCAGTCTGCATTGGCTGCCGATCAGTTTCCGGTCACAATTCAAAGTGTTGGTTATGACCTTTAAAGCCCTTCATGGCACTGGACCAGAATATCTCCGAGACCGCCTTCTGTCGCACGAATCCCAGCGACCGATTAGGTCCCACAGAGTGGGCCTCCTCCGGGTCCCGTCAACTAAACAATGTCGGTTGGCGGGCCCCAGGGGGAGAGCCTTCTCTGTGGCGGCACCGACTCTCTGGAACCAACTCCCCCCGGAGATCAGAACTGCCCCTACTCTTCCTGCCTTCCGTAAACTCCTCAAAACCCACCTTTGCCGTCAGGCATGGGGAAACTAAACATCTTCCCCTGGGCACGTTGAATTTATATATGGTATGCTTGTGTGTGTGTATGTTAGTATAGGGGTTTTTCTTAAATTTATAATATTTTAATTAAATTGGATTATGTATTGGATTGTCTTTTCACTTGTTGTGAGCCGCCCCGAGTTTTCGGAGAGGGGCGGCATACAAATCCAAATAATAAATAAATAATAAATAAATGAGCACTGCCCCCTAGAGTCAGGAACAACTAGCACATATGTGTGAAGGGAACCTTAACCTTTACCCCAATCCTTGGATACTGGATAATATGATCCTTCTCTTCAGTCACCTTCCCTTCTTCAACTAATTGTTCTAATTGGTAACAAGTTGGTACAGGATAGCAAGTCCCCTCACTTCTTTCTTCTATCACTTAACAAATAAAATTACCAGCAAGAAAGCACTAAAATTCGTTGGACTCTGACTCCTAATATTAGATTTATGTGAGATTTCTATAAAATGTCAGTGTTGTTCAAAACTTTCAATGACACTATTTCATTTTTTTTAAAGGTAAGGTTTTCCTCTGCCCAATCATATCTGACTGTAGGTAGTCATGTGAGCAGTATTCAACATTTAACACATACAGAATATAGTTGTCGGCTATAAATAAATTAACTGCCTTGAAGTGGCCCTGGGTTGGGCCTAGAGGCAAAAAGGAGCTGTGACGTTCCTTCAAATAATCCAGGGTGATCCGACATAAAAAAACATATACCCCTCCCTGGTACACAGCTGGAAGGGATCTGATCTGATAGCACAACTGCTAAGTCTCTGCCTTACAAGTCAGAGTCCACAGGATCAAATCCCAGTAAGGAAGGGTGTGGCTAGCTGATGAGGCCAGAACAAGGCCGAAATGGGACCATCCTAGTCTCCCTTAATTTTAAAATTCCAGCTAAAAAAAACATTTGACATATATATATAAATATTTGACACATACAGAATATAGTTGTCGGCTATAAATAAATTAACTGCTTTGAAGTGGCCCTGGGTTGGGCCTAGAGGCAAAAAGGAGCTGTGATGTTCCTTCAATATACCAGGGTGATCCGACATAAACCCCCCCCCCCAAAATTGGAAATTTCTGGCGACGTTTCGAAGAGGTCTCACTCATCATCTTCAGGCTGGTGTTTCTGTCCTTGTTCTAAGGCGAACACTGCGAGACCTGAGCTGCCTTCCTTCTATAAATACTGGTGGCTGGGTGTGGTCTGATGGCTCAGCAATTGCCTGTTGTGTAGAAATGTGTATATATATGACCTATAAAGCCCTACATGGCATCGGACCAGAATATCTCCGGGACCGCCTTCTGCCGCACGAATCCCAGTGGCCGATTAGGTCTCACAGAGTGGGCCTTCTCCAGGTCCTGTCGACTAAACAATGTTGTCTAGCGGGACCCAGGGGAAGAGCCTTCTGTGTGGCGGCCCCGGCCCTCTGGAATCAACTCCCACCACTCTCCTCGCCTTTTGTAAGTTATCGAAAAGTCATCTTTGTAGCCAGGCATGGGGAAACTGACATATCCCCCAACTATTTTGGTTTGTGTATGGTTTGAATGGATTGTGTGATTATTTTACTATAAGGGTTTTTAAATTATTTTTTAAATATTGGATTTATACACTATTTATTATTGTTGTGAGCCACCCTAATTAATAATAATAATAATAATAATAATAATAATAATAATAATAATTATAATTATTATTATTATTATTATTATTATTATTATTATTATTCCATGTTCATGTGGCTGGCATGATTATATACAGAGGCACATGGAACATGATTAGCTTCCCACTGAAGTGGTACCTGTTTATCTACTTGTGTTTGCATGCTTTTGAACTACTAGGTTGGTAGGAGCTGGGGCAGGAATGGGAGTTCACACAGTACAGTATTTGGGTCTCAAACTGCCAATCTTTCTGTCTACAATCAGTTTATTGCCATTCTGAGTGTGGGTATCCAAAAATCTTCACCCATATCTTCTCTCCAGTTGTGCAATTAAACCTGCTTGCTGGCAATTTTATGGCTGTATTAATGCAGTTTTCCTAAAAGCAGTATGAAACCTATTTCTCATTATCCTCTTTGAGGATTTTTTTTTAACTTCCCAAATTAATTTATAGTCCCAGGTTTCCTTGAGGGAAGTTATATTCAAGACCAGCTAACAGGATCGAAGTCCAGACAGGTGCTGCCACCTTCTGAGACAATAGATTTCAAAGTCAAAACAGAGTAAACTGTTGTTTTAAATTACCTTATTTTTCGCTCTATAAGATGCACCTGCTGATAAGACACACCTAGATTTTAGAGGTTCGGGGAGGGGTGCTGGGAAGCCCCCCAGGCCGGCTGCGATCTTTTAAAACAGCCGCGCCGCTTCCCAGCTGTCTCCTGAAGCCAAACTCCAAAGGCGAACTTCCGCGTTCGGCTTCAGGAGTCAGCTGGGAAGCGGGTTCAGGGTGGTGCTGGGAAGCCCCCCAGGCCGGCTGCAATCTTTTAAAACAGCTGACTCCTGAAGCCAAAAGCAAACTTCCGCGCTTCAGGAGTCAGCTGAGAAGCGGCGCGGCTGTTTTAAAAGATCTCAGCCGGCCTGGGGGGCTTTCCAGCACCCCCCCGAACCCCGAACCCAGGTTCGGGGGGGGTGCTGGGAATCCCCCCAGGCTGGCTGCGATCTTTTAAAACAGCCGCGCCGCTTCTCAGCTGACTCCTGAAGCGCGGAAGTTCGCCTTTGGCTTTTGGCTTTTGGCTTCAGGAGTCAGCTGAGAAGCGGCGCGGCTGTTTTAAAAAGATCGCAGCCGGCCTGGGGGGCTTCCCAGCACCCCCCCGAACCCCCAACTTGGAACCGCGTTCAGACGATTCCCCCCCCCCGTCCCCGTCCCCGCGCCTACCGCGCACCGCTCGCCATCACGGGCAGCCCGACACGCCGGATCGCTTGCTCCCTCGCGCGTCCCACCCGCCGCCAAGCCCCGCCCACCGCCAGGCTCCAGCGCCTCCCCCCCTCCCTGCCTGCATCTTCGCTCCATAAGACGGGGCTGATTTTTCATCCTACTTTGGGAGGAAAAAAACTGCGTCTTATGGAGCGAAAAATACGGTAGAAATTGCAATGCTTTAAAAAAATATATCTGTGCAATTCATGGATCTCCAGTGAAGCTGTATGAATTACAGCATTATGCAAACTGACATGATGAGATATCTATGACATTGTATCTCCTTGGTTGGAGTCAAATTTCTCACAAGAATAGTTCTGTGAATGTCTTTCAAACACCACACTGCAATAAATATCTGAATGCATTCATGTTTCCGCTGTGTATTGGCTGCTACTTGCAAAGGGGATGTAAAAATAATAATACTTTAAAAAGAACTTTTGCAAAACTTCTGAAGAAAAAATTGCAGAGAATGAAATTGAATGAAACTCTGTCACCAAAACAACTAGACACAAAAATGTTGAGTGATGGCGTTTTCACGAACACCATCACTCTGCTAAACAAATAATTTCCTCAACTCTATCAATCTATTCACTAAATATGCATTACTATTACTATTAATCTTCTAATCATTCTTATCACCCATCTCCTTCCTCTTATGACTTATGACTGCATGACTGTAACTTTGTTGTTTGTATCCTTACGATTTGTATTGATTGTTTCCTATTATGATTTGATAGCTTATTTGTACCCTATAACTATCATTAAATGTTCCTTAGGATTCTTGATGAATGTATCTTATCTTTTATGTACACTGAGAGCATATGTGCCAAAGACAAATTCCTTGTGTGTCCAATAACACTTGGACAAAAAAATTCTATTCTATTCTATTCTATTATTTCTCTTATAGTGAAATAATATATAAATTGTTTAATATTATATTAATCAATCCACAGATGCTGTGATATGCCAGTAGAGTTTAAAAAAACAGGGGAAGTTAGAATAAAGTTAGAATAAATCATAAAATAGACAAATATGGTAAATCGAGGAAATTTCAGAGAATAAATCTTGGTTTTGGAACTATTTAATTTTTAAAATCAAAGTAGATTGTTAAAATATTTTAAACCAAATAACAGTATTGGAAGGACCTTGGAGATGTTCTAGTCCAGCCTCTGCTCAAGCAGAAAAATGGTTGTCCAATCTTTTCTTAAAAATTTCCAGTGATAGAGAATTCACAGTATTGAAATTCTGTCTTATTAATGTAAATGTTGACAGTCAATATTAATAGTAGTAAGAGAATGATGTTTTTGAGTTCATGTGTAGGAAAAGAACCTGGAGGTAGAGTCAAAAGAGGAAGTGGCCTAGATTCTGTACCTGGACAAAAACTGATTATATCCAACCCCTCTTGAATTCCATGAGCCATTATCTAGAGCCAAAATAGCAACCAGTTAGTTGAATAGATTCTTACGCATAGGCATGAATAGTAATACATCAGTTTAATGGGAACTTTATACGTGGCCCTGATCTTTTATGCCTGACATGTTATAGTATCTACTCAGCAAATAAATATTATACTGCACATAACAACTAAAATCAGTTGTTTTTTGTCCTCTCTACTTCCTCCTTATTTTATATACCTCGATAATTTTACTAATACTCTTTATAAAGAAACCATTGGTCATTTTCCCTTGATAAAAAAGTTCAACAAAGGACTTCAAGATTTGCTTCCAATTATTACCAAGGCTCTCACGATGAATAAGGTTAATTAGAGTTTGTTGACCTGAAGAATCTTTTAAAAAAATAATGACTCGCTAATTGCCGTTTCATATCAAGAAATGTCTTGGAAGGCAATTGTTGGATGCAAGAAATTTTGGTGGGGAATGACACGAAAGCAAATTATAGGGGTGGGTAGGAAATTGGCCTGTCCTGTTTCAAACGTTGTGTGTGTGTGAGAGAGAGAGAGAGAGAGTGTGTGTGTATGTGTGTGTGTGTGTGTGTGTGAGAGAGAGAGAGAGAGAGAGAGAGTTGATATTCCTTTTTTAACTGATTTTTATTGAAGTTTTTCAAGTTAAAAAGAAAACAACACAAGACACAAACAAAATATAATTCCACTAATACAGCTTTACAATGTTGGAATTTTCGTTCTCAATTCTACATTCTTCATAATTATGGCTATTGTTTTATACTTACAGTATATGTATGTACGTATATGTGTGTATATTCATTTTATACATTATTAGTTAATAATAATACACTATTAAATACTGTACATTATTTTACAGCCATTATTTTGAGTTGGAGTCTTTTACTCCTCTACCCGAAACAGAATTCCCTACGAAACTAGACTTACAATCCTGGGTCTTGAAAGCTTAGAAGTACGACGCCTTAAACATGATCTAAGTATTGTCCACAAGATCGTATGCTGCAATGTCCTGCCTATCAAAGACTACTTCAGCTTCAACCACAACAACACAAGAGCACACAACAGATTCAAGCTTAATATTAACCGCTCCCAACGTGATTATAAAAAATACAACTTTAGTAATCGAGTTGTTGAAGCATGGAAATCATTACCGGACTCTGTAGAGACATCCCCTAACCCCCAACACTTTACCCTTAGACTATCCACAGTTGACCTCTCCAGATTCCTAAGAGGACTTCTGTCCCCTGTCCTATAATCTCTCCTATATCTCATATATCTTCTCTACTATATCTCTATAAGCTTCATTGTATATTATTGTGTATTGGACAAAATAGATAGATAGATAGATAGATAGATAGATAGATAGATAGATAGATAGATAGATAGCATAGTACTGTGGGAATTGGGGAGGGGTGGTTGCATGACAGGGAGAAACACTAGGCATAACAAATTCCTTCCAAAAATTAAAGGTAATCTTTTGTTCAGCAACAGCTGAATATAGGGGCAGATCGTGGACGTTGAAAAGACGTTGAAAAGAGTGGTCCATGTGATGAACTTGTGGGCGGAGGGGACAAGGGATGAACCTTAACCTGGGTGGACAACTGTAAGAAAAGTTAGTATTGACTAAAGTTCGTATTCCACGTGGATCTATTAATAAATTGGAACTTGGAAGCAGGCCAAGGTTTGGACTCTGATTTATTTCTCAGATGTTAATTGGGATGCTGACATTTAAACTCTAAAGTTACATTTATCACTTTTTTTCCCATTTTATCTTAATTTGCAGATTAATTTTGCTTTTCTTTCGAGCCAATTGTACCGTCTGTCCCATATTTTATAATATCCTGTTTCTTCTCTCTCTCAATTCCATCATTAGTTTACTCATCTCTGCGCATCCTAGCATCCTTTTTATGATCATTGCATTTGAGGAGTCCTTTCCTTTCTTCCGAATTTGGACAAATGTAATTCTCGCTGCCGTTATTATATGTTGAATGATATACATAGTGTGTGTGTGTGTGTTAGAGTTGATATTCAGCAGGTTCTGACCAGTTCTGGAGGACCAGTACCGGAAATTTTGAGTAGTTCAGAGAACTGGTAAATACCATCTCTGATTGGCCTCACCATCATCTATTCTCTTCCTTCCGAGTCCCAGCTGATCATGGGGAATTTTTCAGCAACCTTCCCCTACAGTGGGAAGGGAATGGAGGTTTTACAATATCCTTCCCCTGGAATGGAATGGGAATGGAGAGTTTACAGTATCCTTCCGCTGCCACACCCACCAAGCCACACCCACCAAGCCACGCCCACCAAGCCACATTCACTAAGCAATGGCATGCCTGCCAAGCCACACCCACAGAACCGGTAGTAAAAAAGTTGAATCCCATCACTGGTGTGTGTGAGAGAAAGGGGGGAGAGAGAGCAGGGAGGGAGGGAGAGAGAGAGAAGGAGGGAGAGAATAAAAGAATGTGTTTATGTGACAGACGGAGGAGGGGATGATTCTTGAGAAGAGGCAAAACAATCTTGAACACCTGGTTCTTATCTAAAAAAGTTCATAAGTAAAGGCATTTGTAGACAGAGGTACCACCGCACTTATCAAACCGATTGCAAAGCTGGCCCAGAACCACAAACCCTGGTGGTTCTGTTCATTATTAAACCATCTTTCCAATCAGCCCCCAAGTTTCCAGAGTCTTTCTCCCAGCTTGGAACTGAACCGGATGGATTTTTCTTCCAACAGTACACAAGCAGTTGAAGTGAAAGGGTCAAAGCATTTAAACTAGAATTGCTTACAAACTGGCATGTAGGTTTCAACAGAAATAAGTATGAAAGGAGCCGAAGGAGGTAGACAGGAGAGGCTTCTTCTAGTTTGGCAGGAGATGCTGCTGGAATGAGAAGTATTTTGTGTATACTGTATAGCAAAAGAGGACACAGCTAGGAGAGCCAGAGGATTCAACCCCAGGAAGAGGAAGATGCCTCAGGCAGCTGAAACCAAAGAGCCAACAGAATGAGAATAGAGATCCTGGATTGTTGCTGGTGGAAATCAAACTCCAGCTATTTCAGATATGAATAACCCATGCAAGATTGTGTTAAGGAGAGAGGTTGATAGCATCCATACATCCCTGCTGCAGATAAGCACAGGAGGAGGAAAAATCAGCAAATTAACATCTGCTTTTAAAAAATGTGGGGTGGAAATTTTTAAGCCATTTGTGGTGAATGAAGGACAGAGGGAAGATCTGCTACCAAGGCAACGATCAGACAAGCAGGACCTGAGTCAATCCCACACCGCATTTCAGACATAAACACTCTAGAAGAGCTCTCCACTCACAACAGAATACCCTAAGCAAGTAGACTTACAATCCTAGGTTTAGAAAGCTTAAAACTACATTGCCTTAAACACCATCTAAGCATAGCCCATAAAACCATCTGCTACAATATCCTTCCTGTCAATGACTACTTCAGCTTCAACCACAATAACACATGAGCACACACAAATACAAAGTTAAAGTAAACTGCTCTAAACTCGACTGCAGGAAATACGACTTCAGTAACCAAGTAGTTGATGCATGGAACTCACTACCAGACTCTGTAGTATCATCGCCTAACCCCCAAAACATTACCTATCCACTGTTGACCTCTCCCGATTCCTAAGAGGTCAGTAAGGGGCGTGCATAAGTGCACCAGCGTGCCTACCATCCCCTGTCCTAAAGGTTTCTCTCTTACTAATATCATGTATATAAACATTGTTATATCTTTGTTATATATATTGTTATATCTTTGTATACCAGCAATACATACTTGACAAAACAAATAAATATTTTTTTTAAAAAATAAAAGTAAACCTAGGCAAGATTGTGTTAATGAGAGAGGTTGATAGCATCCATGACAGTGATAAGCTCCTGTTGGTTTGGACTGGTTCAAGCGAACTGGTAGTTCCAATGATAAGCTGGCCTCACCCACCCGCCCCAGCGCTACCATGTCCTGTATTTCTTTCTTTCTGGCTCAGCTGATTCTCACGGCACAGCTGATTTCCTTTGCCTCTGCTGTTCTACTTATCGGGGCTCCCTTAGGAGGTAAGCAGCTAAGCTTCAAATTGCTGCAATTTGAACGCTTTGCGTGCACGCTCAAAACACAAATGTGTGTGTGTGTGAAGCACACAATCACCAAACCGGTTGTTAAACTGGTTGCAGCCCACCACTGCATCATGCATCCATGCTGCAGGTAAGCATAGGAGGAGGAGAAGCTAGCAAGTGAGCACTTGCCTTCCATAAGAACGTAAGAACATGTTGTGGTTAGCTCTGGCCCAGCTCCTGCCCCAAGGAATGTGCAGGTGGATGTGGGGAAAACATCCACATGCGGCAGGCCTGTTTTGCTCCTGATGGAATCTGCCGACGAAGCCTCCTCTGACCAAGGAAGCGTGAGTGACAGGGAAGAGGGGAGTTTGACAGACAGCCCAGGAGGAGATCAACCATATGTATCATCCCTGGATTCTGAACAAGAATTAATGACACATCCACGCATGCGTAGAGTGATGCATAGGAGACAACAACTGAAGGATTATTACAAGAGAAAATGAGGCCACCTGTGGTTGGGTGGGGCTGCTGTAATTAGTGCTACAGATAAAAGTGCAGCTTGGTGTTTTAGCCTCATGGCAGTTTATTTGATTCATTGTTTCGTCAAGATTGTGGTTTTTGTGCTGTTCAAGATTGTGTGTGGACTCTCTGGACTGTAGAATTGGACTCAATTTCCCAGTTATTGGGTGAGCAATTGGATTGCATTTAACCTGTGCCTTGTGTGTACTAGAAAATCCCTTTGACATTTAAAAAGGGAGCTGTTTCTGTTTTTCTGTTTATAAAAACTTTTGGGTTTTCCTTTTATTGTGTGGTGTGTCTTCCTGGATGAATTACCCTGTAATTACGGGCGGTTGAAACATGCCAGCAGAACAGAACATAAGAAGAGCCATGCTGAATCAGGCCAAAGCCCAGCATGTCCAGCATTCTGTGTCACACAGTGGCCCACCAATTGTCCATGGGGATCTCGAGCAGAAAGAGAAGGCAAAACTCTCCCTTTCCCTTGACCCCCGACAAATGGTACTCAAGGGAATCCTGCCTGCCTCAACCAACATAGAGGCGGCACATGGACATCCGTTTCAATAACCACTGATACACTTGGTATCCATGAATCTGTCTAATCCTGCCTGGAAGCTATTCAGGCTGACAGCTGTCACGACCTTTTCTGGAAGTGAATTCCATAAACCAACGACCCTCTGGGTGAAGAAATATTTCTCTTGATTTGTCCTCACTTTCTTACCTCTGAGCTTTAGGGAGTGCCCCCTCGTCCTAGTATTGTGTGATAGAGAAAAGAATTTTTCTCTATCCACCTTTTCTCTCCCATGCATGATTTTATACACTTCGATCAAGTCACCCCTTACATGCCATCTTTCAAAGCTGAAGAGATCAAGGCATTGCAACCTGGTATCATAAGGAAGGGGCTCCATTTCCTTTATCATTCTTGTTGCCCTTTTTTGCACCTTTTCCAGTTCCATTATATCCTTCTTGAGATGAGGCGACCAGAACTGTACACAGTATTCCAAGTGTGGTGTCACCATCGATTTGTACAGAGGCAATACAACGCTTGCTGACCTATTTTCGTTTCCCTTTCTAATCATGCCAAGCATGGAATTTGCTTTTTTTACTGCTGCTTCCAATGATGCAGGGTGGGAATTTTTAAGCCATTTGCAGCTGAATGAGGAAAATGAAGGACAGAGGGAAGATCTGCTGCCAAGGCAACGATCAGACAAGCGGGACTTGAGTCAATTCCAAGAAGCTAATTTGAGAAATCATTTCGGACAAGCACTCCCTTTATTCACCTGAGGATAAAGGGATGTGGGAATCACATTCAGATTTGCAAGGTGCTGTTATTAGTAGCTTTAGGTCTGTATGGCGTTTGGTTTCCAGTCCAGTCTACACAATTTACTTAAGTTTTGTTTGCCTACTGTATAGATTTATAGTACACATGCTTCCTTTTGGACACTATAATGGATAAATATGCATAAACACTCATGCCCTATAAGTCTCATAAATACATAAGTCTTATAATGCTATGCATTAAGTTTCAATAGCAATACCAGATTACTTACAGGACCGCCTTCTGCTGCATAAATCCCTGCGGCCAGTTAGGTACCACAGAGTTGGCCTTCTCTGGGTCCCGTCGACTAAACAATGTCGTTTGGCGGGTCCCAGGGGAAGAGCCTTCTCTGTGGTGGCCCCAACTCTCTGGAACCAGCTCCCCCTGGAGATTAGAACTGCCTCCATCCTCCCTGCCTTTCGTAAACTGCTTAAAACCCACCTTTGCCACCAGGCATGGGGGAGTTGAGATATCTCCCCCGGGCCTATGCAATTTATGTATGGTATGTTTGTGTGTATGTCTGCTTAATAACAGGGTTTTTAAAATGTTTTTAAATTATTAGATATGTCATGAATTGTTTTATTGCTGTTGTGAGCCATCCCGAGTCTACGGAGAGGGGCGGCATACAAATCTAATAAATAAATAAATAAATGAATGAATGAATGAATGAATGAATGAATGAATGAATCAATAAATGAATGAATGAATGAATGAATGAATGAATGAATGAATAAATAAATAAATAAATAAATAAATAAATAAATAAATTTCCCGCAGCCATTCCCATTGTTGTATTGGACAAACAATGAATACCAGGACAACATTTTCACATCAAAAATCCATCAAGTACCAAATTGAATTAGTTTTGAAGCAGTTAAATACCAAGGTACCACTGTAGCCATAAAGGCTTAAAAACATATTATAATAAAAACAGTTTAAAACTTTTGAAGGAAAAGTCGCCATGGCATCGGAACCCAAATTGTGATTTGAGATATTCTCCTGCTAAAATATTGCTTCACTCTTTCTAACTCACTTTTCCATAAACAGTTCTCTGGGGACAAATTGCTTCTGGGGAAAGTAATATTTCCCCTACTACAATGTTCTCCTCTGTCACCATTTCCCCTGACACGTCCCCTTGTTTTTCACCACTTCTGCCTTTGGTTCTTGTCACTTCACCCAAAGACGTCTCGCCTGATGAAATTCTTACCATCCTCAGCCAATTTTGGTTCTGATCAGGGAAATCAGTCGGCGTAGAATAAACTCTCGAGTCCTCCATTTGCCTTAAACAAATGTTTAATTAATAGCAGCAACGGCTCCTTTCTTTGCATGCGTAATGGTTTTAAACACAAGGGTAACATAGATTGTCAAGACACATTACTTTGCAGCTTCTGAACGGTGCTGTGCAACAGGCTGTAGTTTAATAGGCTGTGTCAGAAAATGTGAGAGGAGATGGTGCTTCTCTTCTTTACATCTGGGAAGATGCTGGATTTTTGATGAGAAAGGAGATGAATATTCAAAATGGCTTATGTATCACTGCTTTAGTAATCATCCAACTCTCTAAGACAAATACATCTAGTTCAAGGGTGGATTCTAACTTACCGCATTTCCGGTTCGCTTCCTCCCATGCTGCATGGCTGTGCCCCGTAGGCCTGAAAATGCTTCATGCACATGCACATTTGAAGTGCAAAAAAATCTGAAAAAATCCCCCCCCAAAGCCAAAAACAAGATGCCAACTCAGCTTCTGCGTATTTATTTATTTGATTTGTATGCCGCCCCTCTCCGGAGACTCGGGGCGGCTAACAGCAACAATAAAACAGTGTACAATAGTAATTTGGTATTAGAAATGATTAAAAATCCATTAATATAAAAACCAAACATACATACATACATACATACATACATACATACATACATACATACATACATACCATGCATAGAATTGTAAAGGCCTAGGGGGAAAGAGGATCTCAATTCCCCCATGTCTGGCGGCAGAGGTGGGTTTTAAGTTGTTTACGAAAGGCAAGGAGGGTGGTGGCAGTTCTAACCTCTGGGGGGAGTTGGTTCCAGAGGGCTGGGGCCGCCACAGAGAAGGCTCTTCCCCTGGGTCCCGCCAGGCAACATTGGTTAGTTGACGGGACCTGGAGAAGATCCACTCTGTGGGACCTAACTGGTCGCTGGGATTTGTGCAGCAGAAGGCGGTCCCTGAGGTACGCGCAGATTCGCACTGCCCCCACCCTCCTCGCCTTCCGCAAGAGTCTTAAGACTCACTGATGTCACCTGATCTAGACTCTTCTGACTACTAAACATGATGTATGGTTGTGATTGAATTGGTTGATTGATTTTAATGTATTGGGGTTTTAGCTTGTAATTTTTACCTAATTAGATTTGTTTTACGCACTGTTTTATACTGTATCTTGTGAGCTGCCCCGAACCAAGCCAAGCCAAGCCAAGCCAAGCCAAGCCAAGCCAAGCCAAGCCAAGCCAAGCCAAATCAAACCAAATCAAATCAAACCAAACCAAACCAAATCAAATCAAATCAATAAATATGCAGGGGAAAAAACTGGAAAGAAATCTCCCCCAAATAAAAAAAAAATCTGATTTTTAAAAAAACGATGGTGATGCCCATAGACCAGTACCGACTGATCCGGTCTGTGACCAGCAGTTTGCTACCAGTTTGGGCAAACCAGTCCAACCCGGTCTGAACCCACCTTTGATCTAGGTTCTCCTGCTTTATTGAGCTGCATTTCAGCATTATTATACTGCCAGCCAACCATGATAAACTAGGATTCCAAGCACACAGAATTTTATGCTTGGAAAAGCGAATACAGATCTATCTGATTAACAGAGTTTGAAGGGACCTTGCAGGTCATCTAGTCCAACCCCCTGTCCAAACAGGAGACCCTACATCTGCCTCTACTTAGGATCAAACTCACAACCTTCTGATTGTGAAGCAAGAGCTCCACCTCTAGGCCACAGCAGGATTGTTCTTCTACATTTCATTTTAAAGTGTGAAAGTTGGGGTGGTCTTGAAGGATTGGAATATTGGGGATGGGACAGTATGGTCCTGTAGCCCTTTTGTATATATATATATATATATACATATTATTGGAACGTATCAATTTAAAACTTTTTAAAGTATCTAAGCTGCACATTTCTAGTGTTAGATCAGGAGTGCTGAATATTGCCTTATTTATTTATTTATTTATTTATTTATTTATTTATTTAATTAATTTATTTGTCCAATACACAAATACATAGGAAGAAAAATAGACATGTAGTAATATATATAAGGGTAAAGTGAACTTAGAGGAGAGGATATATGAAAGAAAGAAAATATATATGATAAGTGAGAGAAAGGAAAGACAATTGGACAGGGGACGAAAGGCACACCAGTGCACTTATGTACGCCCCTTACTGGCCTCTTAGGAACCTGGAGAGGTCAATCGTGGAGAGTCTAAGGGAGAAATGTTGGGGGTTAGGGGTTGACACAATTGAGTCCTGCAATGAGTTCCACGCTTCGATAACTCGATTGTTGAAATCATATTTTTTACAGTCAAGTTTGGAGCGGTTCGTATTAAGTTTGAATCTGTTGCGTGCTCTTGTGTTGTTGCGGTTGAAGCTGAAGTAGTCATTGACCAGTAGGACGTTGCAGCATATGATCTTGTGGGCAATATTCAAATCGTGTTTTAGGCACCGTAGTTCTAGGCTTTCTAGGCCCAGGATTGTTAATATATTTTCGTAGGATATTCTGTTTCGAGTGGAGGAGTGAAGGGCTCTTCTGGTGAAATATCTTTGGACATTTTCAAGGGTGTTGATGTCTGAGATGTGGTATGGGTCCCAGACAGATGAGCAGTAGTCTAGGATGGGTCTGGCAAGTTTTGTAAGCTCTTGCGAGTAGTGTGAGATTGCCTGAGCAGAAGCTGCGTAGGATCAGGTTAACAACTCTAGAAGCTTTTTTGGCGATATTGTTGCAGTGGGCTTTAGCACTTAGGTCATTCGATATTAGTATTCCAAGGTCTTTTACTGAGTGTGGGTTGGCAGTGAGAGATTGTTTATTCAGTTCGTATGTGTGGTTTGGATTCTTTTTGCCGATGTGGAGGGTAGAGTATTTGTTGGTTGATATTTGAAGTTGCCAGGTGTTAGACCAGTCTGAAACAAAGTCCAGGTCTTTTTGGAGAGTGAGTGTGTTGTCATTGGTGTTGAAAAGTTTCACATCGTCGGCAAAAAGAACACAGTTGCTTTCGATATGGTCACAGAGGTCATTGATGTGGAGAATGAAGAGATGCTTTCCTGGGGAACACCACTTATAACAGGGACGGGGGTGGAGATGGCGCTACCAATTTTGACAATTTGTTGCCTGTTTGACAGGAATGCAGTAATCCAGTTGTGGAGGAATCTTGAATCTTGTGGGTTGAGAAATGATGGAGTAGGACAGAATTTTCAAGGGAGCAGCTCAAATCTGTAACATATCCCAACAGTCACCCTAAATCTTAAAGAATACATACTATGAAATGTTTTGAGTTTCTTGGGAAATGGACAGACTAATGTCACATTGATATATCACACAACTCCAAAGATCTGGAGTACCATGAAGAGCATCAATCAACATCAATCAACATCACACATGCTGCCAAGATTTGGTGGGTATAAAATAGAAATCCAGAACATTGAAAAGTAGCATAGAAACTTTTTTTCCTAAATAATCATGCACTATAACAATATATACAACAGTTTGGAATCTATTAATTATTCATTATTATTAATATAATATGACACACATACATAATGTATATTGTATACAACTTGATATTTGAACAAAGGGCTTAAAACCTGAATGAGGAAAATGCTTTCAAAATAAAGTCCATCGGTTTAAAGAAATGTTGAGTGGCAATTGAAAAATAATATTGTAATGAAATGAGTATGGAATTGAGGCACTTCATAGATGTACCGAATTTTACATGATAAGAGAGATAATTCATCATAGAGATACTTTAATGACAAAAGTTGAGCTTCTTCTCATAAATAAATACCAGAAGACATTGTATTTACACTTGAGATTTATCCTTGTATCTCTATAAATAAAACACATTGTGAGATGCTTCATCGTATATTAGAATCTGCTTGGAATGATCCTACTTACGCTTGTCATTATTTTCATAATTCCACCACAGGAAAAGACTGCATCTCCTCATGGAAAATACCATAATTTTCAGATTTCAATATATTGTATATAGCCAACTTTTGAGGTCAATGAATATCTGGAAATTTTATACCACCAACCATTGATTGAATTCACAGTTGTGAATTCCGCTAGACTTAGGTTCCATGAATCAGTGAAGGACTGCAAAATGTTTTACTACCACACTGTGGACATGTCTTATTTGTGGGTGTGGCTTGCCAGACATGTGACCAGGTGGGAATGGCTTGATGATCATGTGACCGAGGTGGCTTAAAAGTCATGTGACTGGCTTAAAAGTGGACAAATTGATGTCACTCACAGGGTTAGGGTCAGTGATGGGCTACCAAAACTTTTACTACCACACTGTAGGCATGGCTTATGCATTTTGTTTCAACATCTTTCAGTGCAAACTGAGTGCTCTGGGGTGGAGCTCCATTTTTGCTACCCTACTCTGTTCCCCCCCATCCGGGCAGTAGCCCACACCTGGTTAGGGTGCTTGGCCTCTCCTTGCCTCAGAGAGATACAATTTCCCTATCCATTTACTATTACTGAACATTCAAAACATATTATTGAATTCTATGTACAGTATATATGCCATATGTGTATATACATACACGAAGGCACACAAAAATGTACATTATTTATTTATTTATTAGATTTGTATGCTGCCCCCCTCTGAAGACTCAGGGCGGCTAACAACAATAAAAAAGACAATGTAAACAAATCTAATATTAAAAATAATCTAAAAACCCCCAATTTAAAGAACCAATCATACATACAAGCATACCATGTATAAATTCTATAAGGCTAGGGGGAAGGACTTGACTGTATCCATAGGAGCCCATCTCTGCACCCAACATTTCAGGTCGGTAAGCCACTCCCACCCAGTCACATGACCTTTAAGCCACCCCCGGTACATGATTGTTGAACCACTCCCACCTAGTCACATGGCTGGCAAGCCTCTCCTACTTGATCACATGACCATCAAGCCACACCCACACAATAAGCCACACCCACAGTGTGGTAGTAAAATTTTTGCAGGCCTTCATTGCCTATGACCATTTTTCACACTTATGACTGTTGTAGCATCCCTATGAGCTACAAGCTGGAACATTAAATTATGCTTGCTGCCACGGCTCCTAAGTTCTTGCAGGACCAGCGCAATTTTGCTGCTGCACCTGTGGAGGTAGCAAAATCGCACACGGAGATGAAGGTAAAACCTTGCCGAAACACAGGCGCAATTTTGCTGCCTCTACAGGTACAGCAGCAAAATCGTGCTGGTCCCACAAGAACTTACGAGCCACAGTGGTGAGCGCAATTTAGCGCTCCGACTCGTAGCCCACCACTGCCCATAACCGTGTGATTTACATTTGGATGCTTGCCAACAGATTCACATTTATGTCAGTCGCAGTGTCCCGAAGTCTTGTGATTCTCTTTTGTGACTTTCTGAAAAAGGAAAGTCAACAGGGAAGCCCTGTTCACTTAAAACAACGCTGTCACTAATTTAACAACTGCATTAATTCACTAAACAAATGTGGCAAGAGAAATTGTAAAATGGAGAAAACTCACTTAGCAAATTTCTCGCTTCACAACATAAATGTGGGGCTCAGTTGTGGTCATAAATTGAAGACGACTTGTATGCTGCCACAAATGTTTTCAATCCAGGGCTTGTACAGATTTAGATATAAGGGACAGGCAGTTCATCGATTCTATTACATGGCTGTGTTTTGAAAGAGCTAAAGATTGGCCCTTTTACCAAAGGAAATGGTCTCCAAAGGTCCCTTTTCCTCCCCGACATCCTTTGTTGCAATACCGTAGCCAGCAGCCAAAATAATCCTATTCTGAAAATAAAAAAGGAACTCTAAAGAAATGTCTATATTTATCTAATCCTGAACTAACCTTTAACTCAAATCAACGGATTTCTATGTAGACATTACCCCAAAGGCCTACAAATCTCTTTGTAGAATTCTTTAAACTACAAAGGTGCATCTCTTTGGTGTACACCTTCTCTTTAACTTATATTTTATGTCCTCTTCAGAAGAGACATTTATAATTCTGTTCCTTTTCAACTGGAATAGAGTTTGTAGTCACAATAGATAAATGTACATAAAACGGTACTTTCCCCCAAAAAAAGTTCCTTACAAGATAGCATGTATCTGTTTCCGTTTTATGAGCCCAGGTTCTTAGCTGTTAACCATCTGGAAAAAATGAATCATTGTCCGAGTCTAAATATTAATGTTATATAATGTCTTATGTGGAGCTATCATATCTGCAGTTTGTTAGCCCAGATTTAGCAGTACAGTGGTACCTCGTGATACGAACCCCTCGAGATACGAACATCTCGAGATACGAACCCAGGGTTTGGAAATTTTTTGCCTTTGTTACGAACTTTTTCCGTCTTATGAACCCACCGCAGATCGCAAAATGGCACTCCGCTGGGCGCCACCGTCCAGCTGTCACCTTTTAAAACAGCCGTGGGGCTTCTCAGCTTACTCCCGAACCCGAACCCAGAAGTTCGGGTTCGGGTTCCGGAGGCCACCGAGAAGCGCCCGGCTGTTTCAGAAGGTTACAGCTGGGCGGCACCACCCACAGGAGCTCCTTTTTTGCGATCGGCAGCGGCGTTTTCGGCCGATCTGGAGGCTGAAATGGAGGTGGGAAATCCCAATAGGGAATTCCATGGGCAGAGCTTTGACGTCACAAAGACATCCTTCCTGGTCGGCTGAAACGTGGCCTCCAGGAAGGACATCTTCGTGACGTCAAAGCTCCGCCTTGCACACATTAATCACTTTTACATTGTTTCCTATGGGAAACATTGTTTCGTGTTATGAACTTTTCGCCTTACGAACCTCCTTCTGGAACCAATTAGGTTTGTAAGATGAGGTATTACTGTATTATATGCACAGTGAAGGGCGGCTCATCTTCAGCACTACCAGTGCGTCCTTCAAGGCTGTTGTGGGCGCTTGCCCATCAGCATGAGATTCGGCTTCTGCGCATGCGTAGCATCTTGTGTGAGGATGCATGAGCAATTTTTGCTGCTATTTTTGCTTCTGTGCATGCGCAGAAGCAAAAAATCAATGAAAATTGCTGAAATCTCACTCACACGAGCATCCTCACATGAGATTTCACTTGCTATACATGTGCAGAAGCCAAATGTCACACAGGGGCATGTGCACATCAAAGATGCATAGCTGCGCGTGCATCTCCCATTTTTCCAACTGAAGCTGCGCACTGGTCCATGTAACCAGCAGCCCATTATATTTCTATATATTATATTACCTTCAAGATTTGTGACACCTATATAATAGTAATAAGAATAGGTTTTCTACTTTCTTTGCAGTGCCTGAGCAATCTAGATGCTTTAAGTCATTTCTGGGAAAATAGTTACAATTCTAAATATTTAGCACACTGTGGGATGATTCATTTTGCTGCTGGTTGTGTTAGGGTTCCAAGTAATACACCCAGGGGTGGGTTGCTGCCCGGATGGGGGGGAACACAGTGGGGTAGTGAAAATGGAGCTCCACCCCAAAGCACCCAATTTGCACTGAAAGATGTTGAAAGAAAATGCAAGGCGTCCTGCATAAGCCATGGCCACAGTGTGGTAGTAAAAATTTTGGTAGCCCTTCACTTACACCCATAGCAAACATAACTTCAAGACAGTTTTATTTGGATATATCATATTGGCACAGGCTGGTGAAAACTGACTCCGAATGTTCCCATGGTTTTCAGCTAATTCAAAATAAAAATTTTGTCCCTCCTCCAAGCAATCAGTCACATATTCCAATCAAGGTACAGTAGTACCTCTAGATACGAGCTGCTCCACATGCGAGTATTCCAAGTTACGAGCCACGACGGGAGTGAAATTTCAAATTCGGGATAAGAGCCGAGCTTCCACTAGGTGGCGCCATAATCCCTGCTTCTGGTTATCTCGGCAGGGAAAAACAAAGGCTAAAGGCATTAGTTCGAGATACGAGTTGATGGACATACGAGCTCGGTTCTGGAATGAATTAAACTCGTATCTAGAGGTACTACTGTGTTGTCCGGTTGCCTGGTAACTTCACTCTTCCCCTCTCTAACTACTATGGGAATGCTTTTGGTTCCCAGAATAAAGTATAGTGTTTTGGCTACAAACCACAACTATCTCTATTCCCCCCGCCCTATCCCCAAGCTCCAATATGGCAATATTAAGCATCAAAATGGCCTTGGTCAAGTCAGCTTCAGGGTTGACAGGTTGGTTGGTTAGTTGGTTGGTTTTAATTCTAAATTATTGTTAGAATATTCATGACTAGGAGAGCCGATGGTAACAAGGTTAGCCAGTGAATAGGCATAACAACTAAGTCGGCCAATGGGAGCTAACCATTTCTGAGTCTATGCAGAGAATCAAAATTGAAACTTAATCTTAAGGCTGGGTGTGGCTCAGTCCACTCTGCATTCTTCTCTCTGTACTCTCTGCTGAAATGAAGCTAACTCGTGCTTGTGTTTACTTGGAGAAATAACCTGCTAATGGTATTGTAAATCCATCTGTTATTATGTTTATAAATAAGTTATTGAATACAGCTGAATCGGTCATCTGTGTGTGCTTCTGGCTTTGTTTATTGCAACAAACTTTAATAATTATAACTTGAGGAAATCCTCTTTGAAAGTGGGGTTCAAAAAAAAAAAGACCATTAACCATGGATTTTTTTCTAAAGTGAAGAAATTTAAGGCAACAGTCATGCTCCAAAAACCAAGAAAGATATGCTGAGTTATTTCAAAGCAGTTTGTTCTATTGTTCCTCACCCACAATACAGACAGAGGTTTTGCTAAACTATAGCAAGCCATTTGCATCATAATTCTCATAAAGCGGACTGCTTTTCTTGATCCTGTCTATCCCAACCAAACTATCTGAACTTTGCTCTCTCTTGGCCTTCTGGAATGCAGCCCCTCCCTCCTGGGAATCCAGACTATATTCCACCACAGTGACCCAGAGTTTCAATACGAATCCATATATTTGAGAACACTTTTATTGGGAAGTAGTCCCAGGTTATCAGTCTTAGGAGCATATTTTATATTGCTCAAAAGAATAAAGGGAACACTTAAGCAACACAATATAACTCCAAGTAAATCAAAAATCTGTGAAATCCACTTAGGAAGCAACACTGATTGACAATCAATTTCACATGTTGTCAGCACCTTCAACTTTGTACAGAACAAAGTATTCAATGAGAATATGTCATTCATTCAGATCTAGTACATGTTCTTTGAGTGTTCCCTTTATTTTTTTGAGCTGTGTATATTACATGCAGTGAAGGGCTGCACTTACCTTTGTATGCCAGGATGCCTCCGAGTGGGCGGTGGGTGTGGGCAGGCAGACCAGTGGTCACAGGAGTGCAAGTGGGGGGTCAGTCACATGCGCACAGAGTGAAAATCTCATGCAAGAATGTGCGCAACCACAAGATTTTGGCATTTTTCTGCATGCGTAGAAGCAACAAAAGGCGAAAAATGCCAAAATATTGCAGTTGCGCAAGCCCTTGTGTGAGATATAACTTCCTGCACATGCGCAGAAGCAAATTTCATGCCCGTCAGCTGGAGCTGTGTGCGCAGATGGCGTCCCCCCTGCCTCCCAATCCGGGCAGTAGCCCTTCATTGACTACAGGCATGTCAAAGCATCCCAACATCAAGAAATAGCTATTATAGATTTCCCATGCAGAAAAAGGACTGTCTGGAAGCCCTGTCGATTTCATCCCAAGATTCATAGAACAGAGGATACAAAGGCAAGAAATACAGGTTTGTTTTCCCACTGCTCTAAGGCCTCCATCCTACATCTGGGCTCACTGCCATTTTTATGCTATGGTCATGAACCGCCAAGTTTTCTCTGAAGCTCGGCAGTTCTGCCTTCCCTTGGCTAGCTACCAAGAAAGGTTTGAAAAGTAAACAAACATATATTCCCAAGCTGAGATGTTCAGAGTATTTTATTGTTTGGCTTTACAACTGTTTTCTTTGCTTTCTTTTCCTCCCATCACTTGCACGGTTTTTTAACCCCACTAGTTCACTTGTAGTTTTCCTGACATTTTGTACTGCTTTGATATCTCTTTTCCCTCGCTTCTTTTCGGAGCTTTTTTATATATATATATTTTAATCGGAGTTCCTTACAGCTCTTCCTTCCCTAGCCCTTTCCCAAGTCTGCGGAGAGGGGTGGCATACAAATCAAATAAATAAATAAATAAATGAGTGAGTGAGTGAGTGAGTGAGTGAGCGAGCGAGCGAACGAACGAACGAACGAACGAACGAACGAACAAACAAACAAACAAACAATATCATAAAACTATTTTCTGGTCTTTTAATAATCCTGTAATCCCTTACAATAGGGTGGAGTCGGGGGAACTGAATGGAGCTGAGTGTTAACTGGCTGGGAGCCCTTGCTGTCATCAATGCAGAGTTCGCAAGCAGATAATTACTCATTGTGTGCAGAGAGAGAAGAATATCTGCCACTACTTAGGATTGAACTCACAGTCTTCTGATCGTGAGGCGAGAGCTCCACCTCTAGGCCGCTACTCAATATTATAACACCATAGCAGGGGTGTCAAACTCACATTGTCATGGCAGTGTCACGTGACATATTGAGACTTTTTCCCTTTTGCTAAACTGGGTGTGGGTGTGCAGCTCATAACGCATCCGGCCCATAGGCCGCAAGGTTGACAGCCCCATATTATAGTGTTATAATAATAATATTTATTTGTTTGTTTGTTTGTTTATATGGTTATGACCTATAAAGCCCATCATGGCATCGGACCGGAATATCTCTGGGACCGCCTTCTGCCACACAAATCCCAGAGACCAATTAGGTCCCACAAAGTTGGCCTTCTCCGGGTCCCGTCAACTAAACAATGTTGTTTGGTGGGTCCCAGGGGAAGAGCCTTCTCTGTGGCGGCCCCGACTCTCTGGAACCAGCTCCCCCTGGAGATTAGAACATTCCCCACCCTCCTTGACTTTCGTAAACTCCTTAAAACCCACCTTTGCCGCCAGGCATGGGGAAATTGAGATATCTCCCCTGGGCCTATACAATTTATGTATGGTATGTTTGTATATATGTCTGATTAATAATGGGGTTTTTAAAATGTTTTTAAATTATTAGATTTGTTATGAATTGTTCTATTGCTGTTGTGAGCCACCCCGAGTCTACGGAGAGGGGGGCAGCATACAAATCTAATAGATAGATAGATAGATAGATAGATAGATAGATAGATAGATAGATAGATAGATAGATAGATAGATAGATAGATATTTATGGTAAGTGTTATGTTCCAGGACCACCCGCGATAAATGAAAATCTGCAAAGTATGGACACTATATTTAAGTATTTATACACTATTTTAAGGCTTTATAAACCCTCCCCCACACTTTTACCCTACATAAACATTTTCCATCCCCTTAATAACCATTCCCACGCTGTTCTGGGCATGTATTGTACCTTTACACTTACTGTAAAATGTATTGAATTCCTACACGATGAAACAATGTTCCATGTGAAATGGCCAAGTGTAGGAGCAGACTCAGAGATGGGGAAGCTGCGCACAGATGAAAAGTAAACACCACGCTACTGAGCCAATCAGGCTCTGGGATAAAAAGCAGCATTCTCTGGTTGGCCACTTCTCCATCGATCAACCAATCGTGTGTTGCTACAATCACATTTAGGCAAGTGGCTTCTCAAGCAGGCGAGTTCTGCAGAAAACCCACAAAGTAGTGAAAATCCACGATATATATTTTTCCCATTAATATTTTATAAAAACCAGTGATGCACCAAGTCTGTGAAAGATAAAACGCGAAGTGGAAAGGGAGCACTCTATTCTTAATTTCCCTTATATTCTCCACTACATTCTTCTTCTTTTGTACATCTATTTGCAATTCACTTTTCCACCATCTTTTTTTTTTAATTTTAGAAATAAATTTTCCTAAACTTTTATGAATTTTATGAAATTTAACTTACAGAGTGAACATGCCCCAGTCCCGTCTATAAAATAGGCTCATCTAGTGAAACCCAAAGAGAAGAGGGACAATGAGAGTATACTGCAAACATAGGGTAAGTTTTTCACTTATATAGCCAATTTGGTGTTTCTTATGAAATAATTGGGAAAATGCCATTTATTTATTTGTTTGTTTGTTTGTTTGTTTGTTTGTTTGTTTGTCCATCCATTCATTCATTCATTCAGTTATTGGATTTGTATGCCGCCCCTCTCTGTAGACTCGGGGCGGCTAACAACAGTAATAAAAAACATCATATAAATCCAATACTAAAACAACTAAAAGCCCTTATTGTAAAACCAAACATCCCTACAAGCAAACATAACATGCATAAATTGTAAAGGCCTAGGGGGAAAGAATATCTCAGTTCCCCCATGCCTGACGGCAGAGGTAGGTTTTAAGGAGCTTACGAAAGGCAAGGAGGGTGGGGGCAATTCTAATCTCCGGGGGGAGTTGGTTCCAGAGGGTCAGGGCCACCACAGAGAAGGCCTTTCCCATGGGCCACGCCAAATGACATTGTTTTGTTGACGGGACCCGGAGAAGGCCCACTCTGTGGGACCTAACCTGTTGCTGGGATTCATGCGGCAGAAGGCAGTCTCGTTGATACCCTGGTCCGGTGCCATGAAGGGCTTTATAGGTAATGATCAACACTTTGAATTGTGACCGGAAACTGATCGGCAACCAATGCAGACTGCGGAGTGTTGGTGTCACATGGGCATTTTTGGGAAAGCCCATGATAGCTCTCGCAGCTGCATTCTGCATTGTCCAACATGGGTCTGTTAATAAATTGTAACTTGGAAGAAAGCCAAGGTATGGACTTATTTCTCGGATGCAAATTGGAATGCTGACATCCATGTTTAAACACTGAGAGAAGCCATTATAACACTTACTTTCTCAGATGTACCTTTAATGAATATAGAGTTTATAGGCTGCCATTTTACGGGTGCTCCGAAAAGTTCTCCAAGTAATCAGTTAATTGAGATCTCAGCTTACACTTATTAAAGAAGGGAAAATATTAGCTCAGAAATTTGATAAGCTGTCAAAGAGACATGTTAATTTAACTGAATGTTACATTAACTTAATGCAATTTTCAAGTTTGGGTGATTATAATTTCAATTCTCAAAGCCCAAGGCTGTAATGTTTGAGATGCTAGGAAATCCATAGGCCTTTTTTAAACTTATATAAAAACGATCCATTTGCCTCTTATATTTTCTGCTCTTTTTAAGAGGAGGCTCAGAAATTGGTTTTGATCTACTTAGGTTAAATATTAGAGGCAAGACATAAAATATGAGGGTCTGTGTCAAAAATCAGACCTGGTAGAGAAAGGGATGATCCAATCAAGTACAGTACAGGTAGTCAGTTCATTTAGTGACTGTTTGAAGTTACAACAGCACAGGGGGAAAACTGACTTATGACTGTTTTTCACACTTACGACCATTGAATCATAACTGTGATCATATAATCAGAATTCAGATGCTAGGCAAATGACTTATATTTATGACAGTTGCAATGTCCAGAGGTCATAATGCTTCCCTTTTAGGACCTTCTGACTGGCAAAGTCAATGGAGAATGATCATCACACTACAAAAAAGACATTGAAACTCTAAAGAAAGTGCAGAAGAGAGCAACCAAGATGATAAGGAAACTGGAAACTAAAACATACGGAGAGCTTTTGCAGGAACTGGCATGACTAGTCTAGCAAAGAGAAGGACCAGGGAAGACATGATAGCAGTTTTCCAATACTTGAGGGGCTTCCACAGAGAGGAGGGAGTCAAGGCTGTTTTCCAAAGCACCTGAAGGCCAGACAAGGAATAATGGATGGAAGTTGATCAAAGATATATTCAACCTGGAAATAAGGAGGAACTTCCTGACAGTGAAAACAATCAACTAGTGGAACAGCTTGCCTGCGGAGGTTGTGAGAGCTCCAACACTTGAGATTTTCAAGGGGAGACTGGACTGCCATTTGTCCGAAATGGTGTGTTGACTCCTGCCTGAGCCGTTGGGGAGGAGGTGGTTGGACCAGATGACCTACAAGGTCCCTTCCAAGAGAAAGAAAGAAAGAAAGAAAGAAAGAAAGAAGGAGGGAGAAAGAAAGAAAGAAAGAAAGAAAGAAAGAAAGAAAGAAAGAAGAAAGAAAGCCAGGTGCACTTAACAATCACATTGCTAACTGATCTGCAATGATTCATTTAACAACTATGACAAGAAGGGCGTGAAATGGGACAAAACTCACTAAACAATTGCTTCACTTCGAAAAAGAAATTTGGGGCTCAATTGCTGTCATAAATTGAGAACTACCTGTATATTGACCTTCTCTTCTCTTCGGAGTACCGTAACAGAGCATTGGTGTAAGTTGAAATGATCAACAGTCTGTTAAATGTAATATGTGTTAGAATTAAAGCAATTCAGGGAAGGGTTTAGAAGGAGAAAGGGGAAGTAGAAAGGAAGGAGAGAAGGGAAAGAGTAGAGGGAAATAGGAAGGGGGAGAGAAGGAGTAAGAAGGTAGGGAGAATAGCAAAAGCATTTAGATTTATTTATTTATTTTATTTATTCACTTGTCCAATACACAAATACATAGGAAGAAAAATAGACATGTAGTAATATATATAAGGGTAAAGTGAACTTAGAGGAGAGGATATATGAAAGAAAGAAAATATATATGATAAGTGAGAGAAAGGAAAGACAATTGGACAGGGGACGAAAGGCACACCATTTATATGCTGCTTCACAGTGCTTTAATGTCTAAGCCGTTTACAGAGAGTTAGCATATTTCTCCCAATAATCTGGGTCCTCATTTTACTGACCTTGGAAGGATGGAAGGCTGAGTCAGCCTTGAGCCTACTGAGATTTGATCTGCCAAACTGCGGGCAGACGGTGCAGAAGTAGCTTTCAATATTGCACTCTAACCACTGCACCACCGAGAAGAGGAGGAGACAGAGAGAGGGGAATATGGAGAGAAAAAAGAAACAGACTGATTAATAACAGCAAGACTAGATATTAAAATAGGCTGTTGAATTTTGATCGATTGGAAAATGTGTGTACTATTGACATATTCTTAAGGGATATGTATTGATGTATATATGGAAATTGTAGAGAAAAAATAAAAATGTTATTTTAAAAAAGTTGAAATGACCTTCTATTTCCAATAATTCACATGGAGGTAGGTCGGAGCTTGTCTGAATGCCTACAAGAATACAAGGCATAGTTCCCTCTAAGCTGAGCAGTGAGCAATCGCTCACTTAAAAATCATCATCAACTCAGAGTTTTCCAAACCTGCCCAGAAGCTGAGAGGGAAGGAGAGAGAGAGGAAGAGAGAGAAACAGATAGAAAAAAGAGAGGAAGGAAAAGAGAAAGAAAAAGAATGGGAGTAAGGAAGAGAGAAAGAAAATCAAAATCTATTTTGAAACTAGCTCAACTATTTAAGTGGCATTTTGATATTGATAGAGTTGCCCTATTATGAGCTCACTGTTATAGACACACAGTACAGTATTTTATTTTGAAATTCTCTGAGGCAAAACAGGGTGGGTTTTTTATTTGTTTCTTTGCTTGTTTGTTTGTTTGTTTATTATTTCTATGCCGCCCAGTCCCGAAGGGACTGCCGCACAGACACTATACTTTTCCGGACCCCCCCCCAAAAAAAATTAGAGGGAACACTGATACAAGGATGTGTGAAATTCCAGTGAAACCTTATTGTGGAGAGGCATCGTGTGACAAACAGAGTCTTGATACGACTATGTTAACTTGGTGGCTTTCAAAGCCTCTTTCAAAAAATCCCAAAGTCTCTTGGAAGCTTATCAGAAGCTTTCACGAAATTATCAGTGAAAATGTGCCGGTTGGCTTGAAGGAAAACATGATCACTCCCATTAATCTTCCTCTGCAACTTGAAGTCTAATCTCCCAAACTGTAACTCTGTCAGAAAGGAACATCATGGTTAAGGGATGGTGACAAGTCATATTCTGTAATAAGAAATGTTCCGCAGTCTATAATGGCCTGATACGAAGCCAAACCATTCAGAATAAGAAACGCTGCAACATCTGGAAACACAGAACCAAAGAAATAAAATAGGAATCATTTGGGGGACTGCTTGGTGCCCTTAAGAGGTTAATAAGATTGTTAATGTATGAGCCGAGTAATCCTTGTTTACCAAGGTTGGGCACACACAGAAATGTTTAGATTGAGATTAGTTGCGAATAACTATTCAGCCACACACAGAAATTTTAACTTGAATTAAAGTTTACTTTGAGAAATAACATACAGTGATCCCTCGAGTTTCGCGATCTCGATCTTCGCGAAACGCTATATCGTGATTTTTTAAAAAATATTAATTTTTTTAAAAACCACTTCCGGGTTTGGCTTCAGGAGTCAGCTGGGAAGCGGCGCGGCTGTTTTAAAAGGTCGCAGCCGGCCTGGTGGGCTTCCCAGCACCCCCCCGAACCCCCAACCCGGGTTCGGGGGGTGCTGGGAAGCCCCCCAGGCAGGCTGCGACCTTTTAAAACAGCCGCGCCGCTTCCCAGCTGAGTCCTGAAGCCAAACGCCAAAGGCGAACTTCCGCGTTTGGCTTCGGGAGTCAGCTGGGAAGCGGCGCGGCTGTTTTAAAAGGTCGCAGCCGGCCTGGTGGGCTTCCCAGCACCCCCCCGAACCCCCAACCCGGGTTTGGGGGGTGCTGGGAAGCCCCCCAGGCCGGCTGCGACCGTTTAAAACAGCCGCGCCGCTTCCCAGCTGAGTCCTGAAGCCAAACGCCAAAGGCGAACTTCCGCGTTTGGCTTCAGGACTCAGCTGGGAAGCGGCGCGGCTGTTTTAAAAGGTCGCAGCCGGCCTGGGGGGTTTCCCAGCACCCCCCCGAACCCCCAACCTGGGTCTTCCCGGCCGCCCACGCAAAGGGGAAACCCCGGCTCCTCTCTGATGCCCGCCGCTTGCCCGCCCGCCAGCAAGAGGGTGAAGACCCAGGGAAGGTTCCTTCGGCCACCCAGCAGCTGATCTGCTCGGTAACGCAGCAGCAGCGAGGAGCCGAATCGGGGTTTCCCCTTTGTGTGGGCGGCGGGGAACGCA